>NC_047666.1:770162-1071192 GCF_011762505.2 Arvicanthis niloticus
GCAGACCTTGTTTAGTCTCTTAAAGGTCACTGGAAAGTTCAAAAGGAAACTGCTTTCAACTGGAACAAAACACATCTTGGCTGATGCGGGACATTGACAGAAAAAGGTTTGTGCTCACTCTTTGCTGTCTTGAAGGTTTAGTTTTAATGAGAAGATAGCACTTATTATAAGACAGATTTGATTTCCTCTGGATAGACTTATATTAAGCTCTCAAAGGGAAAGAATGGATATACTTCTTGTATTATAGGTTGAACTTGGAATGCCCTCCACAGACCATGTGCTGAAAGTCTGTTCCAGCAGTGCTATTTGGAACCTTTAGGAACTGCAAGCTAGTGAATGGAGATAAATCATGACAGCATGCATGTACTTAACAGGGCTCTAGGACCCTGGGCTCCTTTTCACCCACTTTGCTTCCCAGTTGCCATTAATCAGTTCCCTAGGCTGCAGCAGGTCAAGGCCATCTGGATCTCCTGGGACATGATGATAGAACACTTGCTGTAATGCTTGAAGCAGGAAGCCTTGCTTGTGGTACACTCATAAATGTAACTGTCACACGAGTTCACGATGCTCATGGCCTTGGACAAGAGGCTCGTGTTGGGGTGCACCTGCTTCAGCACTTTGTAGACATAGATGGTGTGTTTCTTGACATATGTCTTTTGGCCTTGGTGACAGCCATCTTAGATCTCTTCTTGAGAACTAGGACAGGTTTGGTCCACTCAGGCATGATTGAAAACAAACACAGAAAGACAGCCTAGTAAGTGAACAACAACAACACACACACACACACAGAGAGAAAAAGTTTTATAAATATAATTTCCATTTCTTCTACTGTACTGGTTTAGGTTTCAAAAATGACATCACTAGAATCATTTCCCTAGAAACACAATATTCTATCTTTCCCTTTAAGGCAAAAAATATTATCATCTTTTAAAAAAAATTTGGTTTTTCCTTTTATTTTATGTGTATGGGTATTTTGCCTGTTTGTCTGCCTCTGCGCCCTGTGCATACAGTGCCTACAGAGGCTAGGAGATGGCATCAGATCCCCTGGGACTTGAGTTACAGACGGTTATGACCTACCATATGGGTGTTGGGAATCAAAGCCAGGTCCTCTGGAGGAGCAGCCAGTGTTCCTAACCACTTAGCTACCTCTCCAGTTTTTTTTTTTTTTTTAAGATTTATTTATTTATTTTATGTATATGTGTACTCTGTCTGCGTGTATGCCTGTATGCCAGAAAAGGGCACCAGATACCATTAGAGATGTTTGTGAGCCACCATGTGGTTGCTGGGAATTGAACTCAGGTCCTCTGGAAGAGCAGCCAGTGGTCTTAACCACTGAGCCATCTCTCCAGTTCCACCTTTCCAGCTCTTTATAGTCTTACCACAAAATGTCTGAGTCTTAAAGGAACCTCCTTAGATAGTGTGTCAGTCTTCCTGTTAAGAGACCTTCAGTATCACATGGGTTTCTGCCTACTGCCACCTGCACTGGCACTGCTGCTCCTTTATATTGCTGACCTACAGGGACAACAAAACCAGAATGCCAGCAGCAGACAATGAGACAAAGCAGCACTCTCTAGACTAGATCCTTCTTCCTGCTTGTTCTGGGTAAATTCTTTCTGCCCTTTGTTTTTCTCACACTCCTCCTCTTCCTTTCTTCATTTTTTTCCTTTAGTTTGACCTGTGTTCCCTCACTAACACACTCAGTCAAAAAATTATTTGCATACAATGCAAACCTACCAGGGAACTTTGCTAAACAACCACAGCTTAAAAAAAAAAAAAAATACAGAACACTCTCAGAAGAAAATTGCACAAGGTTAAATACAAGATCCAAATCTTTACCTTTACCTCCCGAGCAGAATGAAGCCAGCTCATTTCAGGTGACCACATGGTTCCTTTTATAAAAGGCTCCAGTTTGTGTGTGTGATAGTCTACTGATCCTCTTCTAGATGCATTTCTTGGAACCACATTTAAATAATTTATGCATTCATACATGTCTTTCTATGTTCTGGCTTCTTTTCCCTTCTCCTATAGCTGTAGTATTTTTTTTTTCCTTCTTTTCTTCCTTCTTGAATCTGCAAGAGTCCTAAGGCACTAAGAAACTCTCCATCCTTTGTATTTATTGTTGGGTTTCAAACACCAACCCTCAAGCCCCACCCTGGTGGAATAAACAGCTGAGGTGCATATTTTACATACAAAAGCAGACCTGGCCTTCAGGTTCTCCCAGCATCCCTCAGTCCCTACCTGGTGTACCATGCCCTCTACCCTGAACTTTCCAGACCAGAGGTTGTGCTGCCTTTCCCCCAGAGTCTCTTTCTTATATAACCCAGACATTTGATTTCTCCACCCTTCTTTTCTCTTCTCTCCCTTTCTCTATGAGCACTTTCTCTCCCTTCCCAATTTGACTTTCCTAGCCAGCCACCTTCCTTGGGGCCAGTCAACTTGCCTGCTGGAGAGCAGCTTCTTAATAAACCTATGTTAACATATATTTGAATCTGAATTGGCTTGTTTTACCAACAGAGAAATAACATCATATATTTCCTGGGGAATGGGAAAAGAAGAAGTCATTTGGGCCAGGTAAAAGAGTCAGCACAGGTGAGACTCCAGCAAAAAGTACCTTACCAGAAAAGGAAACTGCCTTGATTTGAGAGGTTGATTCTAATACAGGCTTCAAATTGGCAGTTAAGGTGACTAGGCCTAAATCTGTTTCCAAGAACTGGGAAAGTCCAGGCAAGCCCAGGTAAGTCAGTTACTGAAAACAAACAAACAAACCAAAAACAAAACACAAAAAATGAAACAAACAAACAAACAAACAAACAAAAAAACAAGAAATAGGCTTCAGGTAACCAGTCAAAAGCCACCCCACTACCTGGCCTAAGGCAAAGACAATCGGTCAACAGGAGTTTCCAGCCCCACACCCTGGTAATCTTTCTGGAATTTCCATAGAGATGGACCCAACAGATTAAGATAGAGGTTACCTACTACAGAACTCCCCTAATGTGCTTTAAATTGGGCCTGCAATCCTACTTTGGTGGCATGGGAGGGTGGGTGATGTCTCTATTTTGATAATACTTCTGCAGAATAAAACACTCTGCATTTACACACTATTTCATACACTATTTGAGTCTGGGATATCATGGACCTTTGCAGATTCAAGAAGGAACAAAGAAAGGAAAGAAGAAAAAACACAACTGTGGGAGAATGAGAAAAAACAAAGCCAGAACACAGAAAGGCATGTATGGATGTACATTTTGTCTAATGGTTTTAAAAATCTACAGGTAGAAATCAAGGAAGCAAATAGTATGATCAGAGTCCCAGTGACTCAAAAGATGTATATTAATGCTGAGAATTGAGAAAGCAGTTAGGACTAATGCTAGAAGAAAGGGAGAAAAGCTAGGTAGGATAAAAGAATGGTCTAGAGTGAATCAGATAAATTGGGCAGAATATACATGTTTAGAGCTAGGGACTTCTTTTGAACGGAAGCCAAAGGTCTATTTGGTAAAAAGAAACAAAAACTAAGTGAATGAAGAAATTTTTCATGTTTATAAATAAGATCCTATATTGTCACAATATCATTTTCCCTAAATTAGATGCATAAATCTGACTCAACTCCAGCAAAAAGCATGTAAACTTATGTCAGCAATGTAAAAGTGATTCTCATACGTATATAGTTAGACAGAACTATCTGGGAAAGTTCATACACTATTGATAGAAAAGACCAAATTTGGAGGAACATATTGCAGAACTGGACTCCTTGTAAATTTGCTTTTACTCTTAAGTATAGGCCCTTGTGTGTTAGGTAAGTTAGTGACTTTTGTTAGAGAAAGAATAAGTGCTGTTCAGATTTTAATGCTATGCCAACAATATCAAACATTAGGTCAAGAAAATTAAAGTTATGATAAGGTTTTCTAATTAAAGCTTACATTAGACGTGTGGCAGAGTTTATAAAATATAAGTTTTATGGTTAAAAACTGTCAATTAGAAGAAGTGGAGGATGTAGAGTGAAAAATTATAAAGATCATTTTATAAAATATATACAGGCTTTCTGATGTGAGTAGTCCTCTCTCTTAGTATACAGTCCTGTGGACATGGGCTGTGGCAAAAGCATACCTGCTGTCCATGTAGATGTTAATTTTCTTATTGGCCCTAAGTTCCAAGGTTGCTCTCTGCACCGACAAGCCCAGGGGTGGGAAGTCAGCCCAGATGACATTTGTGTCTACCACAGTAGTGCTGGCTTGTCTCTGACCAGCATGAAGACAACTGCTCCCATCTGTAAAGCAGGTTACCTTGGCTCCCAGCCGGAGTCAGTAGGAGAAGCCTTTCCTCTACCTGTGAGTTCTTGTCAGTTAGTTGCAGCCCATCAGGTAGGAAGTATATCTGGGCCCTTATCCTGAGGAGTAAATCTCAACCTGACAGAGGGTAGGGACAGTCTAGGATGACCATAAATAAATGGGATACCCAGCCCATCTCTTAGTCCACAATTTTTCGGGTAGTCTATGAATATATTTTGGCCCATTGGCTTGGGGGAGGACCCTGTGTCTATCAAGAGTTGGGTAGTTTCAAGCTCCATCTATCTTAATCACTGTCTTCACACAGAGCCATTTGGAGTGTTTTTCAAGGCATGGGATTTCCTGACCCTGGCTTTTATTTGTTAGGACCCTTTTGGACCCTGAAGCTGGCTCCTTCACTTGCAGTGTGCACACTGGTCTTTTTCAAGGAGTTTATCTCCTTTTGATTGGAGTTCTTATTCTCTCATTTTTTTCTAACTATTATAGCCAAGCTTTTCTGTAAATTCTTTTCCTGTCATCTTTCCTTTTTCTTCCTCTTTCCCTAGATTTTCTCATCAACTTACACTAAACCTTTTATCTTCTCCACTCTTTTCCTCTAGACTTTCTTAGTAACTTACCCTAAACTGTTTAATGACTTATCTTATAGTCTCTCTAGCCTATGAAACCTTGTCTATACTGATAGAATATCTCTGTGAGCTAGTCTAGAAAGGCTGTGGGCAACTCATCTGATCCCTGCTTAACCTCACATGCCTTGGTCAAAATTAGTGGGGTCTCATGTAGCTCTCTCTCTCTCAAGATCTATCAATGGGATCTGGTGTGGGCCTTTAGGTGTCCCTTACCTTCTGTGACATGAAGGTCTCAGTCAGATCTGGTCAGAAGTAACCCGCTGTTGACCATGGCCTGATCAATTAATGGGGTCCTCATGTCTGAGGGAACATTCTTTTTTCTGGTATCTTCTCTTGTTCTTCATTCCTGAAGACCAGAACCTACAAGGGTCTTGCAGAAGAAAGGCTTTTATCAGGGGAAAGGGTATTCCTCCACTAGATTTATCTAGGTGACTATATTGGGCACTAGATCTAGGTGCCTGAGGGATCCTGGCATATCTATTGCTTTGATAACTGACTTACTTTTTACTATAAATTTGTATCTGTACCAAAATGGAGTACTATTCTTTTGGCTCTCTGACTCAGGATAACCTGTAACTTTTTATAGTAGGCGACCTGCTTGACCTGCCTGACCTGCCTGCAGGCAATTTTGTTGGTTCAGAGTTTCTAAGCTGGAGTCATGTCTAAGGGTAAAAAGCCTGTATATATTTTACAAAACGATCTTTGTAATTTTTCACTCTACAATACATTATGTCAAATGAGCAATCAAAACTAGTCATCATGATATAAAACTTATAGAAAATTTTGTAATAAATCTCCCATGTCTTCAAAATAAATGTCACATTTCTCATTTCCACCACTTTGTCAGAATTTGAGATTTTCATTGTTTTAGACTCTGATAATTATGATGGTTATCTCTTATGGCTATTTTGAATTTTAGTACTTAATAAATTAATATGTTTGTATATGTGGAACATTTTTATGCTTATTTGATATATATATTTACCACTTGTAAATCAGATTGTTGATTTTCTTATTTTTGGGATCTGAGTTCCCCAGATGTGGATGACCACTTATTAAAAAGAATATGGGGTCTTGCAATTTTTTTCCCAAAGTCCGGGCTGTCTCTTATTACTGGGGTTGTAGAGTGAAAATTTATAAAGATCATTTTATAAAATATATACAGGCTTTTTCTTTACCCCTAGACCTGAGCAAAAGAATGCAGGTTCACTAGTTCCAGAAAGCGGAACTGAATGTGAAATTTCAGGACTTCACTGTCCCAGATACATTCCTGGAGGAGTACATTATCCCTGAGTCAGAGGATACTTGCTGGATTAACATTCCTCAAGCCTCAGGGAAGAGAACCCACCTGTGGGTGGGGAAGGCCCAAAGCAGGAAGACACATTCCTGACCACAAGAAAAATGCAAAGCATCTAGGTGAGACTGAGAAATACTTGGGTGAGTGACAGGGCAACAACTGAGAAATAGTTGAGCAAGTGACATAACTAGACCACATTTTTTAGAGGAATGGGTACACAGAGTGTTTTCCACATGACTCTGATTCACTTAGGTTGTGTTCTTCTGGAATTCTCTGCTATGTTTATGTTATGTATCCTTGACAAACCCTCCCCCTCCCCCCCCCACTCCCCTGGTTTGTGGTTTTCCCTTCTAAAAAGCCTCTCAGCTTGCTGGTCTTTTGTCAATTCAACTCCTGTGTGAGTGAACCAATTGACCTTGGCCGGCCAACTCTCCCTAATAAACCTCTGCTGATTGCATCTATGTATGGTGTCTTGCAAATTTTGGGTGGCCATGATTTCCCAAGACTTGAGTAAGGGTCTCCCGAGTTTGGGGGTCTTCAGTATCTCCTGAGACAAAGGGTTCAGTGAAGGATGTTTGATCTGTAGACATGTCTTGACAATTGTCTTGATTATGGTAATGAGGCTTGAGTTATGCCACTGTGAGTGGCACCATTCCCTAAGTATGGAATCCTGAACTGTAGTGTCAGAGAAAGGGGTCTGAGAGTAAGCATGCATGTGTTCATTTTCTTTCTGTTCTTGACTAGCTATAACTAGATGCTTCAAGGTCCTGCTTTCTATAACTTCCCTGCTATGAGAGAGTATAGCCTGAAATTGTGAAATGAAATAAACTCTTTAACCACCTAACTGCCTTTTGTCAGGGTGTTTTATAGCAGCAGCAAGAAATGAAACCTAGATATGCTTTAGTATTTACTCAAAGATATTAAGAACATATGGCTGTAGGTCTCTGCATCTGTTTTGGAAAGCAGCTGGGTGGAACCTCTCAGAGGATAGTTATGCTAGGCTCCTGTCTGCAAGCACAACAAAATTTCATTAATAGTATCAGAGATTGGTCCTTGTCCATGAGCCAGTCATAATGTTGGCCATTGATTCCCTCAGTCTCTGCTCTTTGTCCCTGAACTTCCTGTAGGCAGGACAAATTTTCAGTCAAAGGTTTTGTGGGTGGGTTAGTGTCACCCTCCCTGCACTGGAAGTCCTGTCTGGCTATAGAAGATGGCTACTTCAGGCTTCATATCCTCCACTGTTAGAAGTCTCAGCAAAAGTCACCAACATAGACTCCCTGGAGCCTCCCCTATCCCAGGTCTCTGGCCTGTCCTAGAGATGTGCCTCCTTGTGCACCACCCCTCCCAACTGCCTACTTCCATTTACTCTCCCAGCCCTCCCTGTTTCTACCTACACCTGATCCCCCTCCCCCCTTCCTGGACACACACTGTCTCAGATTTTCATGGAGTTATTAAAGTTAACAGAGAGGACATTCCTCAGAATGTGAAAATATGTAGATTATTACACAAATAAGCCTTATGCCCACAGCAGCCATTGACACTAATGGAGCCTTGCATCTGGGCCTGTTGCAGAAGCAGGAACCACGTCATTCTGTCCCACCCAGGGCTATTCCAGGCTTGGCACTAATAACACAGGTCTACTGTTTAAAATAAACTTAAGATTTTTTTTCATTGCTATCTTTCTGTGATGATCAATAAAGTTTCAGGGTAGTTATCTCTCACACTTATGTTTAATTGTAGAATTAATAAAAAATTAAAGCTTTTATGGGTGATTAACTCAGTCAGACAATAAAAACTCTTTTTTACTTTACTTATTATAGATTAACATCTCTTTAAAGTAAGAATCTATAGTCATTTAACTCAAAATTACCATGAGATCTTAAAGGGAGAACAATTTAATCTTCTATTGTCATGTTTCATTGAGGGTTATCATTTTACACCCTGGCTTCCTTTTTCTTCTTTCCTTGGTCTTACTCATTAGCATATATTAATTGAACAAAGGATTTCTTATGGCATTCCCATTCATGCATATGATGTGCTTTAATCATGTCACCCTTCCTCATGCTGTTTCTCTCCCATATCTTAGTGGTTTCCATTTTACTATTTCATACTATTTCTCCTTGGAAAATAATTCTTGTTATTATTTAAAAAAAAAAAAAAAAAAAAAAAAAAAAAAAAGCTTTGATGCAAGCCAAATTGTTTGGACACAAAGAAGTGTTAAAAAAAAAAAAAAAAAAAAAGGTGTAACAACTAGAAAATAATGAGGTTTACATCCCAGAGAAGGCAAGTCCTTAATACAGTCCAAGATACAAAGAAAAAGAAAATCAAACAGACTGTTGCAGGTGTATTGGCCGAAGCTGGACACACAAACACTTGGGTTTTGTGGGTTTTTGCTTCTTGATTTCCAAATTTGGTTTAAAGTAGCCGGATTTGGTTTTGTCTGTTGGCACAAACCTGCTGTGTGTGGTGTCAGTGAGAATTTTAATAGAGCTAAGATACAGGCACTCAATAATTCACATACATGGATCAGATCCTAGGTGAGTCTCCAGTTTTGAAATGCTGGATGCAACAATTTTCATACTCTGTGCAAAAGAAAAGGATAGCCCCATTTGTTATAAATTTATAATTAATTACATTTCCAGAGAGAAAACAACAATGTAAACTGAGAAACCTTTATTCTGTTCTTCTCTAGAACAAAGATCTTCTTGATCCAAAAGGAAACACAACCTCTGGACAGAAAGCTTCACACCAGCGCTGCCACTGTGCTGTCCTGCAGCATGTTGATCACTTTTCTCCTGCTATTACAGAGCATCTTAGAAGCCAGGGCTTACTTAGGCTCATGGTGTGGAAGGCATGGTTGTGGGAGCCATAGAGTTAGAGAGAGAGATGAATCTGGGTGCTCAGATGGCTTCCTATTTTTCCCCCTATTTATTCAGGCCAGGACCTCAGTTCATAGGATGGCACCAGTTATGAAGCAGACCTCCCCACTTCATTTAAACCTCTCTGGAAATATCGTAATACACATGTCCAGGTTTGTGTTTCCTTTCTGAATATGTCAGGTTCAGTGGAAATTAGGCATTTTATGCACTGTTACATTCACCTGATCCTGTCTACTCAGTGACAGGATGTGCAAAGTGCTCCTTCATTAGCACACAGAGTGGGGCTGCACAGACAGAGAAGCTGGGGAAGGTGGTGAGTGTGGTCTTCTTGCTGCTTAACTCACTGGGACTTAGATATTGTAAAGCAGTGTGCTAACAGGGAAGATGACTTTGGAAACAATTTCTGGGGTATTTACATCTACAAAACTTCCCAGTTCTAAAGTTTTCCAACACCTTTAGTATTAGTGTGCTGAGAGTAACTATATTATGAAAGTAGTTCTCTAATACCAAAACCAAAGGTCATGGGTTTTTGTTTGTTTGATTGATTGATTTGTGGGGTTTGTTTGTTTTGCATCTATCATTTTGGTAAAGGCAATTCGTAATTATTTTATTATACCTTTATCTTGATTATTATAATTTAATTTATAATATATGTGAAAAATCACTAAGAGTGAGTACCATTGAATCTCAGAAAAGCAAAGTCACCTAGATAATGGAAAAGTTTTAGAAGCCCAAAACTTTACTTCTTATGTTAGTTCATGATTATAATCCTTATATCCCATTGTCTTAGGGTTTTACTGCTATGAACAGACACCATAACCAAGGCAAGTCTTATAAAGAACAACATTTAATTGGGGCTGGCTTACAGGTTCAGCGGTTCAGTCCATTATCATCAAGGCAAGAACATGGCAGCATCTAGGCAGACAAGGTTCAGGAGGAGCTGAGAGTTCTGCACCTTCATCTGAAGGCTGCCAGCAGAATATTAACTTCCAGGAAGCTAGGGTGAAGGTCTTAAGCCTACACCCACAGTGACACACTTACTCCAACAAGGCCACACCTCCAAATAGTGCCATTCCCTGAGCCAAGCATATACAAATCATCACAGCTGTTTTGGCTCAGATCTGTCAGTATTATTTCTGAGGGGAATGGCCAGCTGTAACTCTGTAGATTACTTTCTATATATTTAGAATAAGGCTGACAACCTTATTGTCTTGCAGCAAACTGGCCTCAGGCAAAATCTCCAATGGTAACTAGATTTATTTTCCTTCCATCAAAGTAAAATGGCATTACAGGGTTGTCTTCCCCTGGAATCTTTGCTTATCATGAGACACCTAACCATACCCAATGGTCTTTAACCCCATGTAAATAACTACATTAGAGACAAGTGTTTTAGTTTTAAATCCCACCTCATAGCCATCATTATAAGTATAAAATTAGTTCCATCATTTCAGTGTTATCTGAAGCTTACAGAACTATAAGTTCAAATATAAACGGCACAAGTAGCCTATAGTCTTGACAATCATATGAGGACGAGGTTGATCCTGGTCTGTCACTAACTTTTATGCATTGTTTCAGATTTGGCCTTTGAACTTTCTTAGTATTGTTGCAAAAAGTGTGAAAATTTTTATATTTGTAATTTTATTCTCTTTGTTACCTAATCCATAACTGTCACCTCCTGGAATCGCCTTTCTTTTCACAATTTATATATAGCATGACTTGATTTGTTGCATTAATCACAGCTTAAACTTCATTATGGACCGTTACTTGATTCAACTGTATCACATTTTTGACTGTTATATCTCATGAAGACATGTCCATAGCTTGCTGACTACATATCCATCCAGCAGATGGCTTTAATGATTTTCTTCCCATCAGTATTAGCACATTTCTTTTTTATGAAGATATTTTTATTGTATTTTTACTTCCTATATAAATTAAGTATGTATCTCTTCAGTACTATTTTTGATAAATTAATAACTCAAACATGGACTTGTGGTGGTCTGAATGTCTGTTCAAGATAGTACCTGAGTGGCAAATAATGAATACTATGTTATTTTGTGAGATTCTGTCATCTATTACAAAGCATTATAAATTGACTATATTTTGTAATGTACACTCTACTACTCTCCATTGAGAAATTTCATGTAGCATTTACATATTAACAAGGATTACCACCTAATACTATTGAGAAACTATATTAAGTAAAATGAGCATAAGAAAATATTTCAAAATTAAGAAATCCTTTTTTATTTCTTCACAAGAGGGTAGAAAGAATGCTTAGCAAGAAGATACCCTATTCTACACTTTGACACAGCAATGGAGAAAAAATGTCCTTGCCACTGTGCGAAGAATCACGTAGATACTCAGACCTAGTATGCTATTCTTCCCTGAGCTATCCCCCACTCTTCCCACTTCCTGGCACAGTGTAGCATTTTCCTATCTTCTCCTTTTCACACACAGACGAAATGCTCAGAACACTTAGTGTTCCGGTGATGAAACAACGCCAAGACTTTTCATCTTCTCTTATTTCACTGGCTTACTTTCAATTCTCTAAAACATCATGTTTTTTTCTGTCTCATCAGTTCCATTGTAGTCTATAAAATCCACAAAGTTAAACTACACAATCCATTTGAAGTTAATAATAGTAGGCCTAAATGGCCAGTTTATTTCATGTACAAATATTCCTTGACTGACAATAGAATTACATCCTAATGAATCTGTAGCCACCTGTGGCCACAGATCAACTGGGTTTACCTGAAAGGGGAGCTGGGAATGAAAGGGGACAAAGGGTGAGAAGAGATAAAACCAAGACAAAGTTCTCTGATCAAGCCTCAAAGCTTTAATGTTCAGCTCTCAATTTAAAGGGGAAGGCCCAACCCATAACCCCTCCTGGTTTCAGCCGGAGTTGGGTGGGATAATCAATAATCTGTTCTAGGTCACAGCCAGAGATATCTCAAGGGAAGCCCAGGGGCAGTTCTGCTTCTGTGTTCTGTGCAGCTAAGGTAGGTAACTCCACTTAGATCCTATCACTAGGTCTGTTGTGGTAAGCAAGGTCAGGCCTGCTCATGGTTGGGGGAAGGGTACATAAATCCATTGAAAACTTTTCAGTAGACTTGGCATATGGAACACTGTATTGTAATAATCTAGACACTGCATACTGGTGAGGCTAAAATAATGGTATATTATACATAGGTAGCCTGTGAAAAAATTAAAATCCAACTTTAAATATAGTACCATTAAATGTGCATTGCTTCTGGACAGTCATAAAATAGAAAAGTTGTAGGTCAAACATTATAAGTAAGGTCCTATTTAGGAGTGAGAGTTGGATTGGCTAAGTAGCGTGTCAAATTTATAACTAACGGCAGCTGATGACCTATGTCCCTTGGCCCTTGAATTGAACTGCATATGCTTAGCTATGCTTTCTCCCATTTTCTAAAAAACAACTTTCAATATGTTAATATTTTAAGAAATGGCTCATAGCTACTTTCATATCAATATCATGGCCAACTTGTTATAAATTATAACCTCAAGCCATTTCTTCTGTCAAATTTATCAGATTCTTTTGTTTCTTTCTAACAAAAAAAAACACAATTAATTTTTCTAAAATTTCATTTGGTCTTGGCTTAATTCATTACTTAATAACACATACTTCAAACGTGTGATCATGTTTTCTTCCTCCCAGACTACAATTTTTGCATATGTGACATAAGGGAGTTTGAGTGAATTTACCCCTGCTGTGATTTAACACACCATTTTCCAACTGCATTGGCCTTTGGTTCCTTATAGTTGTAAAGAATGTGCCCTATGTTTTCATATTTGGACATTTGACTACAAGATGACCAACACCAAGCCCAGGTCACTAATCTATGTCAGTGTTCCTCACACTGTCCAACATGACACTCACAATCTCAGAAAATGTTTTTAGTTTGGGGAATATTTGTTGACATTTTTTTCTTTTTCTTTCTTTTTTTTTTTCAAGACAGGGTTTCTCTGTGTAGTCCTGGCTGTCCTGGAACTCACTCTGTAGACCAGACTGGCCTCGAACTCAGAAATCCGCCTGCCTCTGCCTCCCAAGTGCTGGGATTAAAGGCGTGCGCCACCACCACCCGGTGACATTTTTTTTCAAATTTTCTTGAGTACATTCATTTTATTTCATCTTATTAAGTTAAAAAAACCTTTTTGTTTTCCTAGTGTAGTATATGTTCCTATGTATTGTTGTCCAGACATGTCCAAGAAGTCCCTTAGTGATCACTGGCTATTGCTTTTGCTCTTGGGTGCTCACCAAAACTTACAGGTCGTAAGAACCTGTAGTTGAAGATGTCACACATTTTGGTTACCGGAGTTCCAGAAGTTGCTATGTAGGTTTCTGGGGAAGAAAATCCATCAACTGAAATGTTGACTATTTTTGACACAATACCAATCTCCCAAGGAACATAAGTATATTGGTCTAATAGTAGCATTGCTATATTGGGGGTAACCAACTGCTTTGTGATTGGATTGGAGGCTTACTCCATGAGGGGTGATACATAATTAGTTCTATAAACTTAGTCAAAACTCTATGAATGGGAGGTCATCTCACAGGGGCAGAACATACTACTGTTGCTTCCCCACATGGACATATTATAAAACTACCTTCTAAATATTTGTATTTATACTCATAGGCTAGTATCATTCTCAGCATAAGGCAGAGACGCATGGGCTACTCTTACTGCCACTCTGTCAGGCCCAGAGAACATCACAGAAGAGGGGGCTAGGAACAATGAGTGAGTCAGAGGATGGGGAATAATGTCCTAAATGAATCCATTCAGACAGGAAATAGCCACTGCAATCACAAACATAGAGCATCGGGAGACACCTGTTCAATATTGGACCCTCAGTATTCCATCATGGATAAAGTGCCTACCAGGTCGATCACTTCCTAAGGAGCTAACTGACTGTTATGGTTGTAGCAGGAGTGAGTGTCATTTTCTTCAGTGGTGTAGCCACTGAGAGTCTAGATGGAATGAAGGAATTGAAAATAAATGAAGGGGGATAGCAGGAGATAATGAAAAAATTATATGTAACCATAATACATGTATACATGGAAGAAAATGTTAAAAGTTTTAAAAATAAAAAATTCTTGTTTCTCTAAATGCATCAGGATATAAAAATTTATTTTCTAAGATGCTACAAATATAAATCAGATTAAATTAGTTCAGTATAAAATACCACCATTCTTAATATCCTAGGGACACTAAACTTCTCTAGTATTTACTATTCAGAGAGAAATGTAATATAATTATTGTCAAAACCTTGCAAGGCTTGCATATCATAAAACAATCTAGCTCAGAACCTTACCAGAACAAACCAAACTATGCATTCAAGCTTCATTATATTTTCAATAATTTGAAACAAGAATGCAAAGAACAAACTATAGTATTGTTATTTTCTGATAACCTCATTTAGCTTTACTAAACCACAATATTACACATGTGGGAGATCCTTTCAAGATATTTAATTAATTACTTCAGCCTGTTTCACATGTTCTGCAAAATGTCTTTGAATATGAGGTTATATTCTACCTTCAAAATTGTGTTTCTATTGTCCTTAAAAACAGTCACCAATCTCTGCTTTGCCAGCAGAGGGCACATACTCCTGCTCCTTTTCATCTATGAATAAAGATGAAAGGAAAGAGACAGCATTTGCTGCTCTGGAGCCCACGCCTCACTTAAACAAATTCCAGTTGACAAAGAAACACTACCACATTCGAATTTTTCATATATAAACTAAAAAGACAATTATACTGCTGGTGCTGAACAAAAACCAAATCATTTCAATATAGATTTTTGCTGTACAAATTTAGCTGTAATTTTATCCTTCATTTGGTTCTATGTTTTATTCTGGTCATTTCACTTTCAAGTTCAATTCTGCACCTGTAACAAAGAAATGGTGACTTAAAATGTATTTGTTTATTAGTTTATAAAATTAAACTATCTATTATTTTTCAGTTGATATTAGCAAATGTATAGAATCCCAAAGCTGGTTGGAAATCAACTGAAAGATTTGGAGGAAACATTGGTAAGGAAAGTGAGTTATAGTGAAACTATTAAAATATGGCCTACTGATCCTTGATTTAAGAACACCCCATGCCATTTCATCTTCTGGGTACTTCCAGAGAATTGGCACAGAATAGTTTCTGATTACAAAGAACAGCTGTCATTTCAACACTCTGTGCATCCTCCAGTGTTTTAGTTAGCTTCCCGATGCTGTGATAAACACCAAGATCAACTTGGGGAGAAAAAAATGGTTCTTGGGTTCGCTTTTCTACAACACAGTTTATTATTAATTGAAGCCAGGGCAGGAGTGCACAGGAACCTGGAGGCAGGAATTAAACCTGAGACTATGTAGGAACACTGCTTTTTGCTCTTCATGGCTTTCTCAGTTTTAGATTTTATATAGCCTAGGATCAGCTGCCCAGAAATAAAACAGGCAGTCTGATCCATCTCACATTAATCACTAATCAAGAAAATGCCTCAGAGTCATACCCAGGCCAATCAGATGAAGACAATTCCTTTGTTGAATTTCTTTTTTCCCAGTGACTCTAGTTTGTGAAGAGCTGACAAATGTTCATCAGCAAACACTAGGCAATTATATAATTTAAGTACAGTGAGTCTGTACACTTCGAAAGGTTATGCTTTGAAATTGGACATTCGGACAGGGAAGATTTCACAGCTGATAAAGACTCCTGCCTGATGACCTAGTCCCATCCTCAGGACCCACAGGGTAAAAGGAGAGACATAAATCCCGAAAGTTGTCCTCTGAAATGCACAGCTGCTCAACCCACAATACACACAAGCATAAATTAATTAGTTGATGTTCAAATGGAATAGGCATGTTGAAAAGAATAAATTCTAGGTTCCCAGACTGATGATGCTCATCTCCAGAAGCATCAGTCTGAAATATTTTCTATAAAACACTGTCCAGCTTATTTTATATCAAACAGTGCAAAAGTCTCACAAGTGCTCTGGTGCCCCATCAGCATCAAAGCTTCTAAAGGATTAGCAGCAGTTGAGGATAATCTTCATGGGTTACTCTGAATTTTAGAACACATGCAACTAAAACCACAGTGGTAGTGCATTATTGAGGTAGGAGGGGGAAAAAGCACACAGAAAAACTTAAACTTAAAAATAAGTTATTTGAATGTTAAATAATTAAGAACAGTAATAACAATGTAAACAAAAATTCAAGATTTAGATTCTTCTATTTTAAATAATTCAAATAAAATATAGTGACATGTAACTGTAGTAAGAGGAAGTACAAGATTTCAGGCAAAAGAAACAGAGTAGTCTTCCCACACAAAGCTGTGTTCTTTCTTCCCAAGAAAGTATTCTTCTGCAGGCAATTCCAGCTACACTTTCTTCCTTATTAGTGAATAAAATTCTGCCGGGCTATTTATTGTTAAATGCATCAGCTACTGTCAGCACCAAGTGTCTGAAAGTTTAGACTGTTCTAAAAGTTAAGTGCTTAAACACAAATGTATGTAGCTCTTTATCCTCTAAGCATATGTAAATATAAATAGTATATATTATGTAAATACAAATTATACATATGTATTTTAAAATATTTTCTTTTTCATGAAATTAAGACTGGAAGTTTTAAAACATCAGATCTCTGATATTTGAGGGCTGCAATAAGAGGCACAGAGTGAGTGAGAGAGAAATACCAAATGCAGCAGACAGGAGGCCTTGGAGGGACACAGGTCACAGCCTGTGAGAATGCCAATGACACAAACCAGGCACACCACTATTCCACATATGCTTTTGAGACGCCACAGCTGGTTTCCCTATCTTTGCTGTTTGTTTCTGCAGTTTTCAAACTGGGATCCAATATCATAGTTAAAATTATTTGCAGAACTAAACAAGCCAGACAAATTTCTTTAAGTTTCAATTTATGCCTTTTTAAAATAATTACAGACAGCAACAACAAAAAACCCCACTAAATTCCATATTCCAGTCACCACTTTCAAAATGGTTACAAACACACATGAATATTTGTTTAACTCTATGTGACTTTACCTTATACACACATTTTTATATGTGCAGTGACTGCCTTCTTTAGTAACGAGGAAGTGAGTAGAAACTGTGGTTCTCTAAGGTCTGGCCTCACGGGGCTTTCCAACTGTGATTCATTCTGAAATGAAGAACTAACAAGCCCTTATCACTGCATTTGGTAAATAATGTGCTTATATTTCAACCTTTAAAATGGTTTTTATGATTATTATTGTTCACATTTTCACTTTTATACCAGTATGTAAGAACCAAGAGGTTGACCTTCATGTCCACAGTTACCCGGACAGCCTTTCTATGAAGGTGAATAATTCAAAATGGTGTGACTACACCCAATCCTATGTACTCCCTTCAAGGAGCAGATGATGTAGATATGTGGTTTTTTTCCATCCTGTGTTCCACCTTGATACAGACTCAGCCTGTAATATACGATCATTGTCAAGTAGCCTGTATGGGAACGATTTTGTATTAATGGCTATACAAAACCATTACAACGTGATTAAAACTCTACAGAGAATGGTACACATAAAAGAGATCAGTTTGTTACTTTTCTTCCTAATCAATGGCCAAATGGCAAAAAGTGAGAGAGAATTTGTGATGGATATGCAAATACATACTGAACTTCTGCCTCAAATGCCTCTCATTAACTGGCTTCCTATATGCACTGCCTACATGTGGAAGTGCTGAGCACATAGGCAGGTGCTTTTGTTTTCTTAAACTAATATGGTTTATGGTTTAAAAAAACCAAAACTAACAGAAGGCAGAGGGAAAAAAAATCACTAAAACACAGTTGAGGCACCTGGATATAAACACTAGACAGGCCCAGGATCCTGGAAGCCTGTGATTTAAGAGAGGGGAAGTGTATATTAAGGTAGACAGAAGGTTATTGCTGGGCGTGGTGATGTGATGGGAGGAGTTTTGAGAGAATCTAATTAGATGGCAGCCAGCATGTTGGAAACAAAAAGAAGGTCACATCTATTCAGCAGCAAAAATGTGCTAATACCAAATTAGATGCTTAGTCGGTATAACCACCTCTGCATGTGGCAAGTGCTTATACCTCAGAGAAGCAGTTAATTATCTGTCCTCAATGTGCCAGTCACCCACTTCAAACCCAACTGTAGCCATATATTTAATGTCATATTTGCAGAAAATGCAACCTCCCCCCCATTTTATGAAACAGAGTCAATCTATTTTCCCCCAAGAGAACAACATTTAATCACTCCTGTATGGTCGGGGGTTATAATTGGAATTGTGATCACTGCCTTTCCTTGCCTTCGGGGCTTTGTGCTTTCAAAGCCTTCACAACAAATCCCAGACCCATACACAAAGGTTCATTGGTGACCAACTTACCAGCACCCTTATCAAATGGGTTTCTTTATCCAAAGAATCTCTCCAATGTTCTTCAATCTGTGAATGGTTTTTAGTTGTTTTCATCCCACACTGGCCCTACACCAACATATTTTATAATTTAACTAAATATCTGTTAGTTTTATAAATTTGATACCTATTTTGTATATTCCCTTTTTAAAAAAAAAACAGATGAAAATAATTCTAAAAGATGTATACTGTTGCCTGCTGTCTAAGTACTTGTGTGTATTTGCTTTACAGGAAATCCAACGGCTTCACAGGCAATAAAGATGTCAGTATTATAATGTCCCTGGTGTTTTGGTCACTATTAAAAGAATCATGTGTCAAGTAAAGTGCAGTTGGCCCCCTCATGACCACAAGCACTACATCTGCAGATGCAAGCAGTCACACAGTGTCATAAATGACACTGTCAGACCCAGAAGAGTCTAAGGAAAACGAGCTTACAGAGAGATTTAATTTGCACAGCCTACACATTGCTAATTTCACGTGTGACAGACATGTCTAAGTTTTTCTTTATAGGGATTTATATGTACACTTTGCTTATGTCCTTCTAGATTCAGTGGAACTTTTTATAATTGTTTTCTTTCTTTTTTTTTTAAATTTTTTAAGAAAAATTTAGGACTAAACAAATGAACATAAAAGGGAGGGGAGGCATGAACAATGCTGGTGTGATTTCATTCTCTGCTATACTTTCCTTAATAAGGTTTCTAAAATTGTTCACTTATTCTGTAAACAAACAAAAGAGCACAAATGCAAGCATGCATGCACTTTGTGGTACTGGGGGTTGCCACGCAGAGCAGCAGAAACTAAGGGGAGCTGCATTTGTGTGTGCCCAGTGCAAAATGAAGTTATGAAATCTCCTTTTAAAAATGTATCAATAACTCTTAGGCACAGCAAGGAGGGGTATATTGGAGAGTTTGGAGTGAGGAAATGATATGACTGTATTATATTCTCAAAAAATGTAAAAACAAAAATAAATGACTGTTAGGAAGAAACAGCTGGATTTGACTAGTAACAGGCCCCCCAGACCTTAGCATAGCTGACACCACTGTGATTGAAGTACCATTTAGAATTAAAACCCAACACATAGGCAGCAACACGTGCCAAAACCAAAACGAAGATCTAACTCATCAAAGTCCATAGTTCCAGGAGACTCTCACAGTCACTAGCCTTGCCTTTTGGCTTCTGTTGTTCTACTTTTGGCTCGATGTCTTTGCTGAGGTGCGTCATCTCACAAAGTGTTTATTTGTGCTTAAAAGCCCATCCCGAGAAAGATTCAGGACAGATTTCAAATACCCAGTGTCGGTTTTTATTGGCTTGAACCTATGTCCAAGTGGTCTTCTTTAGTGGATACCTTACAAAAGAACCAACTGCAGTTCTACAAGTCATACTCATAAAGCTCTGGAAAACACCAGCATTGAATCTAATACTATAGTGGTTCTCAACATCTGGGTTCTGACTCCTTTGGAGTCAAATAAGGCTTTCATGGGGTCTTCTAAGAGAATCAGAAAACATAGATATTTACATTACAGTTCGTAACAGAAACAAAATTAGTTATAAAGTAGCAGCAAAAATAATTTGAGGGTGCAAGTCACCACAGCATGAGAAACTGTGTTAAAGGGTTGTAGCATTAGAAAGCTTGAGAACCACTGTTGTACCTGAAGCATGTGAACCAAACAAAACACTCTAGGAACACAAAAGGCCATGAATTCAATCCACTGCCTTCCTTGTGTGTTGCCACCACCACCCCGTGTGTGTGTGTGTGTGTGTGTGTGTGTGTGTGTTGGCTTTTACCTCAAATATTTATGTGAGTAGACAGGGGTTTCAAACCACAGCATGACTGCCACTAAGAGTAAAATTTGTCCCAGCACTAATTCTTACAGCAACAGGGATATAAAAGTGTGGTTCTAATAGCACAGTTGGGGTATTGCACATTTATCAGAATTTGCAAAGTTTCAAGGACAGTTAAGGCTGTGATGTGAGTGCATTTCTTTCAGAGTTCAGGATTTGCTGATGTGACAGGATTCAGAGGTGGCCTTTAAGAAATATTTTCAGGATAGAGAGATGACTCAGTGGTTAAAAGCACTGCTGGTGGTTCACACCTTTAATCCCAGAACTTAGGAGGCAGAGGCAGGCAGATCTTTGAGTTTGAGGCCAGCCTGGTCTACAGAGTAAATTCCAGGACAGCGAGGGCTACACAGAGAAACCCTGTCTTTTTTTTTTTTTTTCAAGATTTATTTATTTATTTTATGTATGCACCATTACTCTCTTCAGACACAACAAAAGAGGGCATCAGATCCCATTACAGATGGTTGCAAGCCACCATGTGGTTGCTAGGAATTAAACTCAAGACCTCTGGAAGAGCAGTCAGTGCTCTTAACCATTGAGTCATCTCTCCAGCCCGAGAAACCCTAACTTGAAAAATAAAATAAAATAAAATAAAATAAAGAGCTCTTGCTGTTCTTACAGAGGCCCCAGTTTAGTTCTCAGCATCGGATGCCTTACACTAGCTTGCAATTCTAGTTTTCCAGTTCCAGGAACTGCCAGGACTACCTGCACATACATGCTATACAAGCATACACACAGGCACACATATATACACATAAAATAAAAATTTCTAAAATACGCAATCTAAACAGAAAGCATTTTCAGTCAGAATAGGCCTACATTTCCTTATGAAAGGGCTGGAGGACGTTCACCTCTGCCTTCAAAGCTGTGTGAGAGAGAACACATCTTTCACATTGCTACTTAATAACAGAGCTCAGTCAGACCCTTAGCAGACAATCACCAGCTACCTAACCCATGATGATGGACTTCTCAGCCTCCAGCACTGTGAGAAATAAATCTACATTCTTCTATCTGATACTCATCCTTAAGTATTTGTTTGTTTGTTTTTTGTTTTTTTTTTTTTTTTTTGAGACAGGGTTTCTCTGTGTAGCCCTGGCTGTCTTGGAACTCACTCTGTAGACCAGGCTGGCCTCGAACTCAGAAATCCACCTGCCTCTGCCTCCCAAGTGCTGGAATTAAAGGCATGCGCCACCACTGCCCAGCGAGTATTTGTTATAGCAACACAAAGTAGGCCAAGTGACTTTTCGAAAAAAGCAGATGCACAGAACTTTTCTACCATGAAACAGTATAATGCACACACCAGGTAAGATGGTATTGTGGAATTATATATGTCAAGAACTCTCATTGCAATCAAAATTCTGTGCCTCTAGGAGAATAGAATCTACACACACCAGGTAAGATGGTATTGTGGAATTATATATGTCAAGAACTCTCATTGGAATCAAAATTCTGTGCCTCTAGGAGAATAAAATCTTCTACAAGATCTGAAGCTAGCATTCCTAAGGCAAAACCATACTAAACATGTGTTAACGTCAAGGAGATAGACAATGACCTAATTTCTTCTATTTAGGGAGAGAAGATGAAGATTAAAAAATAGCCCATGTATTGCTGACAATCAAAGTAGTGAATGAGCCTCAACTGCTGTTTCAATTTCCCTCCCTGTTAAGCAGATATCCCCAGCTGTACTCAGAGCAAGAAAGAAGTAGAGAGAAAAAAAAAAAACCTATTGCTACAGAAGACTTGGAAGGAAAGAGTCTTGGAAAGCATGGTGGTTCCCTCTTTCTCTGAGAAAGTAAAAGAGAAAGCTTGAAAGAGTAGACATTGTACTATATGCATCCCAAAAGACTAGAGTTCTTATCCTTCTAGTTCACAGGAATGCTGAGAAGAAAATTAAAACACACACATACACACCACACACCACACCACACACACACACACACATACATACATATATACAGACACACAGACATACACACACACACTCACCCACACACACAGACACATACAGACAAACACACAGAGACACACAGATATACACACACATATACAAATACAAAATCACACAGATGGACACACAGAGAAACAGACACACACACAAACACACACACACACACACACATACACAATAAACCCTTCCCAACTTTAAGGTTTCACACACACATACACATACACAATAAATCCTTCCCAATTATAAGGTTTCAGCAACAAATTTTGCACTGGAATCAAGACAATTTTTTTGGACATAAGCCCAAAGCATCTTGGCAAGACTAAGAAGTCCTGCCCTGCCCTAGATTCATGTATTATACAGTGGAGATTGAATAATATGAAGGGATTCCTCTGGTTTGGATTTATACATTTGGCCATTTAGCCCATCTTTGGCCATTTGTCTGTTTTATATCTTATAATTTGTATCCTTTATTTCATTATTATTATCTGTAAAGAACAAAATCTTACTATGCAGTTGTTCAAAACAAGCATGAATTTTCAGTAATCACATTAGAATGGTCTAAACATTGTGTCTCTCCAAACTAACATTTAAAATCTAGGATCCACTGGGCATTATGGATCATGCCTTTAGTTCCAGCACTGGAAAAGTTGAAACCAGACCAGTCCACATTGGAAGTTCCAAGGCAGTCAGGGTTACATAGAAAAAATCCTGCCCCCAAACAAACAAAAACAAAACAACCAATCAAACAAACAACAAAAACATACAAAAAAAAAAAAACAAAAATGCTCTAAAATCTAGAATCCATGTTATAATACGAAGACACAGGATCTTGAGAAAACTAATAGTGCCCAAGACTTTGCAATAACAACCCTGAAAGCTGCCTTGCTCCTTATACCCAAGAGGACACAGCTGACAGGCATCATAGTGAGGAATGGCTTTTACCACATGCCAACTATGCTGTGCCTTCATCATTGAATTCCTAGATTACAGAGCCACAGTCATTTAGTGTAGGAAGCTGCGGTTAGTGGTGATACATCCGCCATTTCAAGATGGCGTGGACATCATGTCCTTCCCACTAGTAAACAACTAACTGCGCAGCTGCAAAGGCAAAAAGCACGCCAAAGTCACTGGCCAATCCCGAGGCGTAATATTGGGTGATGAGTGAACAGCCAATCAGAAGTGAATACGTCACTCTAGGGTGTATTTAAGCAGTGCCTCTTCCTGTGTTTTGGCCCTTCCGCAGTCTTCACTTCTGCTGATACAAGATTAAAGCCTCGCTGTGGTAACCACCCGAATTCCGTCTCTCGTGTCTCTCTTCTACGGGTGAAAGGGGACATGGGAGGTGCGTGGAACAATTTAGGATGTCTCTTGGGTACCCAGCTTGTGATAGATACTCTCCTGCCCCGCTCAGCCCATGGGTTAGCCAGGTTGTCAAATAAGTTCTATTCTATCTGGCAAGACCTAGGATAATCACAAGTACATTTCCACAATAAAGAATGCTATTTCCTATGAAGCAAATTAATGATGTGGAAGATGTTATAACACTTGATCCATTGATAACTTTTTCATTGTTTGGGTACAAAAGACATTTCTAGATAATATTTTTATTTATTCTTTGACATTTTAATATGTATATTCAATCATATACATCCCCTCCTACCTCCTTCCAATTCCTCTAATGCCTGAACCCTGTCATTCTTCAAATGTCTGTCCTTACCTTTTGTGGTTGGTATAATTAATAGCTCCTGAGTAAAATTAGTGCTGTCTACATGTCAATCGGTGAGAGATCATCCACTAAGCCAGCAGTCATATCTCCAAAAGAGAGTACCTCTCCTTCCTCAGCAACCATCAACTGATAATAGCTTCTCCACCAAACTTAGGCCTCAGGAAACTTTCCCCAGTTCATGCCAGAATTCTGAGTGACTTAACCCTTCAGGTCTTATGAAGATACCCACAGGTGCTTGAGTTGATGTATGTAATATTTATGTCATGTCCAGTACCCTGCATTTCACAGTTCTTTTCCTCATCCATCAGCTGTTGCAGGCTTTCTACCCATTTTTCCAAGATATGTCCCATGTCTTGGATGTAGAGAATTACATGTAGATGATTTACTCACAGCTGAATGCCCACATTTATGCTTGACATTTTAATCAAATATGATTTTCTGCATTAACCACTGCCCTACGTGGGGGGAAATGCTTCTCTAACCAAAGTGAGAGCAACATAAACATGTGTACAGAAATACAAATATTTAAAAGATAGTCACATAACACAAGCACTCCAGGACTTCTGGTCTCCCTGTTATTACTTTTTAACCAGGTTTACAGTACCAGACATGAGATCTCTCAGGTAGAGTCTGCAGAGTGGGCCTTGTATTCAGTCAGAATCTGTTGTCGTGCTGAAGTCCCCATGCCACCATGTTGTAAATCTTGTCAGGCAGATCTGTGTCATAGCATGCAGGGCCCAGTGCTGAGCAAGGACATTGACAAAAAGACATGGTTTTTTTGTTTGTTTGTTTTTGTTTTTTAATAGATTAAAAACTTTTCCTCACAAAAGTTAAATGGTTTATGTTAGTATTCTGTCTAAACTCCACCTCCACAGTTACCTGGCAACAGCCAGGTATGCTCCTCCCCACAGTTACCTGGCAATCGCCAGGTAGGCCTGGCCCACTATAAAAGGGGCTGCTTGCCCCCTCCTCACTCTCTTAGTCTCTTAATCTCTTACTCTCTTACCCTTTTGCCTCTCTGTCCCCTCCCCCCTTCCCCTCTCTCCACATGGTCATGGCCTGCCTCTACTTCTCTTCTCTCTTATTCTTCCACCTTCTTCTCCTCACCTTTGCTCTATCCCCTGAATAAACCTCCTCCCCCTTGGAACCATGTGGTCTGGAGTGGTCTGTTCTGAACTGTGGTCGGATTTCTAACAACTAACAGTATATATATATATATATATATATATATATATATATATTGCCATTTGATTCAAAAGGTACTTACATGCTGAAGTAAAATTTTATTTATAAATACCGAGCATAGCGACCTGTACCCTAGGCACTACAGATATATTATATAAAAATAAGATATAACATAAGTTGTTCTGAGATACAAGAAGCAACCAAGATTTTTTTTTCTGACTATTTTGTCACTTAGTGTGATGCTTCTGTGAACAAATATGTGGGGTCTCCCCCACATTTCAACCAATTCCTTGTCAGGACCAGCAGGGCTCCTCTAATTCAATTCTGACCTTGTCTTTACTGGATGTCCCTTCTGATCACAGATGGCAAGGGCTAGCTTCCAAGACTGTCTTGCACACCAGGTGCCAATTGTAAACCCTTGGCTATAGTCTGTGCTTTTAGCCAACTGGCTATGGATCGGGCTTCCCAGGTCTCCCTAACAGCTTTGAGGAATTTGCTACAGGTTCACTCAACCCTGGAGCCACTTCTCTATGATTAGCAGAATATTTCTAAAACACATGGAAGAGAGGCATGGGGCAGGACAAATGAAACAAGCAGAGACTTTTGTGCTTTGTGTGGGCTGCCCTGTGTTTAGCGCTCTGTTTTTTTCTTATTTTATGTAGGCTTCATTGCAGAGCTATGATTGATTACTTCTTGGTCATTTGCAATTGAATTTAGTCTCTCAGTTAAATTCTCCCCATCTTCAGAAATCCAAGAATGGGGATGAAATCCAACCTTATACTGCCAAATCTTTCAGTGGCCAGCCCTTATCTTGAAGATGTATAGGGCCTCAGTCATCTGGGTACTCATTAGCAAAACCATGCATTATTGTAGATTTCAATCAAATTAGGAGCTGTATGTCAGAATACCAAAGAATCCTGCATACATAGGGAATGTGGAACATTGGTTCTGACTTCCTTAATCCTGCCTGACTAGACTTGAGGAGAATGTATTCAAGAGATAGAGTGAAGGCATTTTCTCTTGCTAATGAACAGGTAGTTCATGCCCTCCCTCATATAAAGTTGTGCTTATTATACAAGTGGATAATAAAGCAATGCTTTGTTCTTTGCCTTTGGCTTGTATTCATTTGTTTGAGACAGTTTTCATTTTGTAGTCCTCCCTGGCCTTGAACTCACAGAGATCCCCCTTGTAAGTACTATGATTGAATACGTGGGCTGCTACATCCAGCATGTTCTCTGTATTTCTCATGAGATTCTTGTAAAATCTTTTATAGTAAGGTAGGGCCAAGCATGTTTAAGTGTTTTTACTAGAAGTATTCAGGATTCATATGCAGATATGTCTGCTTTGCAAACAAGCATAAAACAAGGAAAAAAGAGGAGTGTCATCACCATCAGAAAGCACTGTTTTGCACAGCCCTGGTGGTTGCCCAAAATATGAGCAGAGTTCCTATACTTTAGTAACATATCAGGAGCTAAACTTGACTGGTGATTTGAAATTATTAATAATTCAAGTGTATCTGTCTGCTGGTTCTTAGCGGTTCATGTAAAATAATGACAAACCAGTAATATGGATTTGGGAAATCCTGTACAAATCAAGTCAAGCATTCTGCTTGGTGGTACCCCTTAGTCCTATTTAGCTGGTCAAGAATCAGGTCTGGGGAGGAGTGGCCAAAGAAAGATGGGAACACACTATCCT
Organism: Arvicanthis niloticus; assembly: GCF_011762505.2. Lineage (NCBI taxonomy): Eukaryota > Metazoa > Chordata > Mammalia > Rodentia > Muridae > Arvicanthis > Arvicanthis niloticus. Next base: position 797,063 of record NC_047666.1, read on the forward strand.
ACCCATGCATACCTCAGCAACTTTTTCTGATGCTTGGAAACAGTATGTTTCTCTCTGTGTCCTTAGCTTTTTTTGCAGCCAGGGTAACTCGCTCTTCCCCCTAATCCTAATTAAGATGCTTCAAAACTATTCTGGTTTTATCAGGGATTCAGATGACATCCTTGTCAATAAGTATGCAAATAAAATCACTCTTCTAATAAACTATGTCTGCATATGAAAGGAAATGTTTATACAGAGGGAAGCTAGAAACCAACTGAATTTTTGGCATCAATAACTAAGAAATGTCAGTTTTATATAACATACATTAAAGTAGAAATTTCTAAATACTTGAAACTATTTAGAAAATTTTACTATAAAAATAGTTTCAGAGTGAGTTGATGTGATAAGGCAATGAGAGATGGGCAAATTTATGAAAAAGACAAAGCAAAGACTTTGCAAATAAATGCAATTAAAATTTTAAGTTTCAATCTAGCCAGATTTATAATTATGTGCAATGAGAATATGTTGCATATATTGATGTCAGAAAAATAAATAATACATCATGGTCAATCATAAAAATGCAATGTGTCAGACAATCTGTGGGGATTTGATGACGTTGATAAGACAGCATTACAGACTGTATTTGTTTGCCTTCCTACACAACAGATTTCCAGGAAACATCACTGATTTTTAATACCTGTAAAATGACAGTACTATGAAAATCTGACTGAAATAGAAATTCTTTGGTGAAAACAATGAACAAATTATAGGACTTTTCCCACACAGGTGCCTCATTACAAAAGTTGTTAATTTTGACTTTCTTGAGGAAATAGTGGAGATTAATGAAATAACCCCTGCTCTAACATTCAGATAGAGTTCAGGAAAATAAGTCTTATCTGCTCTAGTGAGGCACCACTATGCTGTTCCGAAGAAGAAAATCAAATTGCTTTTGCTCGGCTGCATCCAAGACTCCAGGCCTATCATCTGATATCTCTCCTGATCTACATAATTATGGGTTTATTATGTTTTAACAGCAATTCCTTCTGTAACTTATTGTACTTCCTTGTAAAATTGGGTGAATTAGAAGCAAAGCACATATAAATCCATTTAATGACTAACAACCACACACTTTTAGCTGTGCACCCTTATCACAAAAAAGGCATTATTATTTCTAATCTCGTGTGTGTGCCTGGATGCTCTAACCCTGTTAATGCACTACTGTCAGAGACTATTGACAAGTAAAGGACCAGGGCCATCATTTTCTTTTGAATAAATAATAATAGCAACCTCTATGGGCTACCACCGACTGAGCATACTCAAAGTCAGGTACAGTTTGAAGGTTTCTCACAGAGTTTTCTTTGCACAGTGTGATTACCCTGAAGAGGAAATGCTGTTAGTAGCATTTTACAGATGCACAAACTAAGCAGAGGTGAAAGTCACTTGACCATAATTACCTAAATAATAGTAGGAGTCACAGGGACCCACACTAACAGGATTGCCCTTCTCCTTCTGTAAGGCCCTGCATTAATAGCACTAATGGGCATTTGCTCCCCCCCCCCACATTCCATGGTACTTGGGAAATGTGGTTTGCTATTAATTAGATGTAGACCCTTAACACTAATAATGAAACTTGCAAACACATGAGAAACATCAACCAAATACTGAAAATTCAAGCTAGAAACACTTAGGATTTATAAACTACTTAATATTTTCAGAAACAAGAGGCTCAAATTTGTTGATGCTCATGAAGTACTGTAAACATGTCAGTCAATACTAAATATTCATGATTTATTAAATATTTAAGGTATGTAGGTATGGTTTTCTGAACACATGACTTTCGTGGTTGGATTAAAGACTAGAATTAAATCTATTCTTAGACACCATTGTTGTGCTGATGTCTAAGTGCCCTTCTGAGAAGTCTTTGAAAATGTGAATACACAGCTTGTTGACCCCCGGCCCCATGTAACTTTAATTTTTTTAAAAACCTATTATTAATGGTTTGAACATTTTAACCTCCCTTTAGCCCACCACTCACCAGAGGTAGTGGAAAAAAAAAAAAAAAAGGAAATTAGTGGGGGTTAGGGGAAGGGGAGAGAAAACCTGTTTAGAAAGGTTCTTTGGAGCAACTCCCATCTGTGTTGTCTGGAAATTGGCAGCTCAGTTCACTGGTTAGAAGTGGCAGCTCGATCTACTTATAAACACCTCACAGAAATACCCCGGTCAGCAGCAGCAGTGGCATGATTTAGCAGGAACAGCCAGGCCTCCGCCTTGGCTCAAATTAGCAGGAGGGACCCAGATGGATGCCAGAAAATGTCCAACGCTGTGTCTCTTTCAGGGAAGCAAAGATAAATGAAGGCTGGAGAGACAGAAGTGTTGTACACCTAGCTCTATAAGCAAGCCAAGCTTTGCCTCTTTCACTGTCCGTCGAGTCCTAATTATACCCTCCAAATATCATGTGTCCTCCATGTGTCTTGCCTCAGCACGTGCAGCTGTCTCAGCTGACATCACACTGCCAAAGTCCACAGACACAGCAAAAAAACAAAAAACAAAACAAAACAAAACAAAAAACCAAAAAACAAAACCCAAGGCACACCACCAGAAGTTTTTAGTGTATTTCTCTTTATGGAGTTCAGACAAATGTAGCTCAAATATGCAATAGAAGGAAAACCAATACATGCATGTTGTTAGCAAAGAATCCTTCGTCACTGTTCTTTTTCATTCTTGCTTTAACAGAACATCCTTTTACCTATGTCTGCTTCAGCTAAACACTCCTTCACATGTTTGCCCCACCAAAACACCATCTAACACAACTGTCTTTCCATAGAAGCCCTGAGTTTCCACTTCACCAGGCTACTATAGATAGTAGTGTCCTGGCTCCAGGCTGTACTTCCCATTAGGTACATAGACATGCTGAATGTATTTGCAGGTTCACTGTGAGTATCTTTTGAGAATTTTTACAAACTGTAACAACCATGTTTTATGTGGTAGTTTTCAAATAGCTCCCGACTTCCTTTTGGATGTGGTCCCATTATTCAGATCAGGCTAACCTTGAACTTCCTTTGTAGCCAAAACCATTCTAAAATTGTGTGGATTCTCTAGCCTGCCTCCCGAGTGTTGTAATGATGGGTGTGTTCTACTAGACTCAGTGTCCCATGTTTTCCTTTCTACTATTAATAGTGGAGCATTAAAAAATGTTTGTTAGATCAGGATAGATGAAGACAATGTGGCAATAAAAGAAAGAGAAAAGTAACCGCTACAGAAGCAGAATTGTTCTTTAATCAGGACAGTTGAAGGACACACCAGTCTCTGCTGGGAAGTGCAGACTGTGCCAGGGTACAGGGGGTCAGGGACTCAGGCAGAAAAGAAAACTTCTAAGGAAAATTGTATCAGTACATGTGTTTTTATAGTTCCAAGACCAAATGATGTCAGCAGATGTTCTCATTACTGTGTTGGCTTTCCTGTCAGGCCAGTATTCTTATCAGTATGCTGAGTCAGGAGTTGCTCAGTTCCTTTGAGGTTCCTTGTTTTAGGTCATTAGACCTTCATTTTCCTTCAGCACAGTTATTGGTCTATGTAGAATCAAAAGGCAGTTTTGTTCTGAATGAACTCACCCCCTTTTGCCTTGCATCTTATTGGTGGGGTAACTTAATCGGCAACATCCCAGTCTTCTCTGAACCAAAACCTAAGGAAAACATGTCCTGCTAACACACTGTGTTTTGTCTACTCCTGAAAACAGTAAGCTTGACTCCAGCTGTTTTTGGGATCTAGATAAAGGGCAGCAACCCAGGGGAAATTTGTGTTCAAAGAAGAAATAGAAGATGGGGAAAATTCTCAAGTTACATAGCAAGTGGTAAGTCTAGGCAGAAAATATATGCATAAATAGAAGAAAATTTTAAAATGTTACTAACATCTTGTACGTTGGTTTGTCACTACAATGGCTAAGGTCAAGTGGATCACAGAACCCAGTTTTACCATACTTCTATAAAAATTTTTTCTGCCAATCCCTGTCAAGACGTCATGCTTCTAACAGTCCAGGTGTACCAAAATGGCCCAACTTTCCTCTCACCACTACTAACTGTCCTAGCTCTGTGTAATGTCATTGGTTCTTGACAGCTTGTTACCATTTTCCTTTGAATAAATCACAATAACAATAGCTAAGTGTGAAGTGCCTGCACATAGAACTGTGATCTTGAATGAGTAGAGTAACCTACATTTCAAGACAGTGTATAATAATGTAAGCTTCACCTTGGTGGTATTAAAATTAGCAAGAAAATATGTAGGTACAATAAATAGCAGACCCCACTCCAACAATCTTGCAGAATTCATGATGGGTGGCTAATTTACACACTTCGGCAACAAAATTGAGGAAAATACAAGGAAAGCAGGCTGTGAAAGCTGACAGCTCTCCTCGTTGGGATGAGGGACAGGCGAGCCTTGACAGTCTCCCCTGAACTGTGACTTTGTTGCAGAAATATTCTGCATAAAGATTGGTTGGACTAAGCCAAGTATAGCACTTCCTCTAGATTTCTCCTAGTCTGCACTATCTGAAAGAGTTGGATATTCTAAATCCACAGGCATTAAGCCAGTGGAAGTACCCTAGCTAACCTGGTTGTCTACTTGAGTCCAGCAGGACAAACTGACTCATAGGAATGCAGTTTTTTTGTGACATTATTTTTTTTTTGTAGTTTCACTTAAAATTGACTTACAAAAAAAACAAAAGAAAACAGTCATTACCATGAATTAAAGAATTCTCACACCCAGGAAGAAAAATTCAAAAGCTTAAGGGCTGGTGGTGCTGGGTTTGATATTGAGCAAAGATCTGCAACCAGAGGAGCAGCATCCTGACCCCTCATTTGTTTGTGCTGCAAACACCTACAACCCTGAAAAGGCTCCTAAACACCAACTTCCTCTGAGATAGAAATTATTGCAGTCAAGAAAACTCATCTCTTTCTCAGTCTCAAATGCAAGTCTTCCTCAGGAAGAAATGGGACTGTTTACTCCTGACATCTGCTGTTTGTTTTGGCCTGAAGGCCTGACTGCCTAGAAGCTCCCTGGAAAACAAAGGGAGATTTTATTGACCAACTCATTTTCAGAGAGACTTGGAAAAGCATTAAGCAATCAATTTTCCCTCATAGTGTCCAATTTGGGTCTCCCATTCTCTCCTGCCAGAAAAGATCGTGCAAGTAATAGCCACACAAATCATTCATGCAAGGGACAGACAGGCATTATTAAATGAGGGGCTTTGTCCTCACCCCTCTACCCTTGCCCTTTTGGTTTCAATATTGAAAATTTTGAGATGATTAAGATTTATTTACTCCTTTGAGTATTGTGATGAATTCTTCTGAGAACACCAGATTCGAATCACACAAGCAATTACCATGCTCATTGTGGCAGTGACAAAGGCAAGGGGAAGCTGCCTTTGGTTCTCTGACCAACCACTCTCTCAAAAAGAAGGACATTTTTTGACAGCCAAGGTCTTTCATTGTGAGCACCTGCAAGTGATTTCAGAATGGTTGAGCTTCATTTCTCTTTGATGCACAGTAGCTAATTTGAGGGAAAACAGTGGCTCCCTCATTCATTTCTTTTGTGGTTTAGAATATAACACATTCACCTCAAGGCATCTGTGTAATAAAAGATAATCACTGATTAAAAATTCTACTCAAATTCTAATTTCTATGTTTCCACAAAATACAGTTTTATAAATTTTCTTATTTTGTCATTTTATATAGTCTTAGTCAAGAAAAGAATTGTGATTAAAAGTTATCACTAGTTCGTGTCAACATATGCTTTTATTTGGGTCATAATAATTAAAATGCCAGACACTAAGTCCATTTGATTCATTATACGTCACTTTTTACTTCTATATTCACCTGTCTTATATGCATTTTTCCAAAATGAATGCATTTTTAAAAGGCCAATCATTTTTATATTCTATATCTTATTGATAAAGAAACTAGATGCAGAAAAGCAGAAATAACTCTGATGTATGTTGTTATGTGTATGAAAGTGGCTACCACATTATTAAGAGAATAAATCACACACTACCAGTTCCTTCAAGTTACACTTGACCTCTTTCAGATAACTATGTCCTACTTCTTCCAGAAAGATAAAAGAAGAAATGCCAGGAGATAGGAATGGGGCAAAGCATCTTTATTGGCTTCCTCCCCAGTAATAGGCAGACTGAATTACAAAGTGATTTCCCCAAATCAAAGAATAAAAAAAAAAAAAAAAAAAAAAAAGCCTGCTGCTACTGAAGTAAACTCATTCTAAAGTCCACAAGTAAGGCATTGTAGGTTGAAGGAGACTTTTAGCACAGCAGAGTTAAGGCTGAGTGATCAGAAAGGAGATGAGGCTGGCATTGGGGTAGGGTACTCTGCTTAGCAGATATCTGAACACCTGGAAACTTCAGTTTCTATTAGTCTCCAGTTCCCCTATGTATCAGAACAGTTATCAGAACTGTTTGGAAAAAGATTGTAATAATAAAACATTGTTGACATATTCATAACATAAAGTTAGAAATAAGTGGGTGTTGATCTCATGATAAAATTTCTCTTTCATGCTCATATTTTTGTGAGTAAAGACAAGGTTCTAGTGTAGTAGCAAGGTTAACAATTGGAATTCTCTTGAAACACTTGACAATCTAGACAGTTATGCTGCCTTATATTCTGTGTTTCTGTAATTTTTCTTTATGTAATTTTAATTACATTACTGTTAATATTGCTATCATACTGTCATAATTTTCATTAACAGATAGTTGCCTTTTCTCTTCATTTTTTTGCTGAAGAACAAAGTAAAATTTTAATTCATTAATTATATCATCATAAAAATCTGTATTAACTTGAATTTCTCATTTGTTTATGTATGAACCTCCTCCACTTTCTAGATTTTTCTTATCTGATGCAATTATGTTTATTTTAGCACTTTTTCTTCATTTTGTAACTTCATGCAACTACAGTTAATTTGTGTTAAATAGAAATGAGCATGTCTACTTGAGTATGTTATAAAAAATTGTCATACTTCATGTGCTTAGAGGAAGAATAATCAAATCTACACTGCACATCATCATGAAGGCCATGAAGGACTTCCAGGAAGAGCTAAGGCAATTTCAGAGCAGGCTATGCATGCAGAACCCAGACCACAGCTCACAGCAACACAGCAACAATTCCAGAGAGAAAAATCAACAGAGAGGTTCCAAGGCCGGTACACCTTGAAGCCGAGACACAGGCTAGGCAGTCTGCTCTGAAGCAGTGTTTGGACTCTTTATGTTTCGTTTGCATTGTCCAAAGAATTTTGATGTGACTCTTAGATACAGCTGCAGAAAAGAACAAGCCAATGCTGAACAGAGGAGTGGTGGGCAGTGGGTCAGGTGCCAATCGGAGTAAGCAAAACATTGGCTCATCTCAGGAACAATAAACTGACCTTTGCAAAATAACACAAAGTGTCTGAAACACCTCTTTGTAGCAGTATCAAAAATATTAGAACTCACTGCTCAGGATGGTGTCCCATCCTTTCCAGATGCCTTGACTCTGGAGCTTCCCATAGGTAGAAGTCTATCTTACACACAGCCATCTCTGATTCACCGCGTTTACATTCCCCAAATGTCTGCCCTTCCTTCTACCTTTACAAAGGGCTCTTTCAGATGACTAGCTCTAGGACTGAGAACAGATTTAAACATCAGAAATAGATAAAGAGCTGCTCTAGAATTATACTCCACTTATCATCTGTCTTCCAGCTTTATCTTGCAGGAGTGGAAGTAGTAGGTGTGTCTCCTACTACTGTGTGAAACAGCTTAAGTGACTATGGCAGCAGATTTTTTGCTTTAAGTACGAAGTAAGTATTCTCACTGTTTAAATAGTCATTCTGTGAGCCACTTGTGAGTATATCTTTTTGCAGGAAATGTTTTTCACAACTAGAAAATTCTATTAAATCGATGTTGGGCCTTGGATGAGGTAACTCTATTTAACCTGCACCCATCAATCACGTAGGGCACAGGTAGAGGGCGAGATTAACAAGTCTCCACTTCCAGAGATTAAAATATTAATGAGTTATCAATGAGTTATCAAAAGGCCAGAGGCGTAGCTAATTAAGTTATCCCCCCCCCCTTCCCCTCCCTATAAAAGTCAGGCTCCCCTGGCTTTTAGGGGGGAAGTGCATACCATCTATACCCACTCAACAATAATGAACAATAAAGTTTTGGAAAACGGGACTCCACATGTCGCCTGGAACACGTCCCAGCCTTTGGAACCTCGAACTGCAGCCACCACTGCAGCCGCCAGCCCGCAGCAGTGGCTGTGTGAATGTGGGACCCCTGGCCGGCGGTGTGGGAAGTGCACCCCCGGGACCAGCTGCTGGACCGCCGAGACCCCACCGTTGGACTCCCTTCCCTCTTGAGATTTCTTCCCCACAGCTGGCGCCCCAAACGTCAGGCTCGGACAATCACACAGCCACAGAAACTTATACCGCAGGAAGGTGAGCCCCCCAACTCTTCAAACAAGCAATCTGTTTTTTCCTCCTGTGTTTCAGTCGGAGGAATTGTGTGGATTTAAGTAAGCCAAGGAAGCTTTTGCTACCTCCTGTCCAGGGCCACTCTCTGGTGTTGGTTCAAGGCTTCCCTGGCCTCTGCTTAAATCTCGACAGCCTGTGATGGGCGTTAGCAAAGAATATCTATCTAGACTCTCTTTAAAACAAAAAGAAAAAACCTGCATCCAGTTAAAAGCCACAGGGTGACTGCCAGTCCTTAAATCTGCGGGAAGGCTTGGCGCTCTTGGACCACTGTGGAATCCCCCAAAAGCCAATAGGCCAAGGGAACGTTCCCATTGGACAAAGCGTTTCTCCTCTTTCCTATCATAGGGATCACTTAAAAATTCACCCCAGGCCAGGCAAATATATTCCCTACTAAAGACCCATGGAATAAAAATAAGCAAAAAGCAAGCCTCCTTGTTTTGGGAGAAAGTCCTTCAGATAGCACCATGTATGGCAGAGGATAATATTTACAGTCCAGACTCATGGAGTAAAGTAGCTTCACTTATCAAAAACAGAGATTTAAAAACCCCCTTGTGAGTTTTTGCCAATCTTAGCCTCAATTCGGGAATGTATAGGACCATCTAAAATTGGACAGACTGAGAACACAGCTCCTGGGCTCCCTCAGTCAAATGAACCCAAAGATCAAGGTCCCCAAAATCACCTTGTTTCAGACCTTGAGGCCCTTACCCAACTAATAAGAGAGATAAAATTCATATACCCACCCTCCCCCCTTATGCCTTGGAGGAAATGCCAGTTAAACCTTGTGCTCCTCCTGTCCCTCCCTCCCCCGCCCAAAAGCAAGGCTCCATTAAAATGCCAAAGGAGCTCTTGCCTGCCTCTCACCTTACTCCACCAACTCCTGTTCAACCAAAGAGAGATAAATCCCCTCCCCCTTCTCCAAGCAGACCTTCAAAATCTGTAGATAAAACCCAAACTGCTCGAGCATTCCCAGTTAATATCCACCCCACTCGAGCCAAACCACTTAATTGGTATCCACTCCAAGCCTCCGACCTAAAAGAACTCAGGCAGGCAGTGAAGGAAGATGGCATTCACGCACCATGGACAAAATCTCTCCTACAGAGCCATATTCCCAATTTAAACACCCCTCAAGATTGGAGAGATATTTGCCATTCTGCTCTTCCTGGCCCAATGTTTCTAGAGTGGGAAGCCTATTATCCTGATGAGTGTCTTCAACAAGTCAGGCAAAACCAGGGAAGGGGCGATGACACTCCATGGGGTTTTAAACAACTCTTTGGCCAGGAAGATTTCTCTACTGGGGCACAACAGGCAAATCAGCCAGCAGGGTACTATAAACCGGTCCGCCTCTGTGCCATTCAAGCCTGGAACACACTCCACCACCTTCAGGGTCACAAGACCCCGCCTACTCCCTGCTCTCCCTTCATCAGAAGTCTGGAGAATCCCTATCTGATTTTATTCTCAGAACTAAAATGAGCTTAGACAGAAAAATCTTCAACCCCACAGCTAGAGACCTTTTTCTTAAAAACATTGTTTGGAAAGGCATGACTTCTGAGTCCAGGCTAGCTTGCCAGGGTCTCTGGGAAGAGCATCACTATAGGTGGATTGTAGCAACCAGATAAATAGGAACCCCATCAAACCAGGTCGCATCCATAGCTCAGGCATTTGTGGCAGCAATAAAAACAGAAGAAATCTGCTTCAAATGTGGAGAGGCAGGATATTGGAAGGATAAATGCCCTACAACCTGCCATCCTTGGGGCCTGGGAGACACAGTGAGACTGTAAATGCTCATGTCCCCTGCCCTGGAGCTGCAAGAGCAAGGTGGGCAGGGCCACCACCAGCAGCACCATGCTCCAGCAGGCCGTGGCCAATGCCTCGCCATCCATGGCACCCCCAGACCCAGCACCTAAGAGCCCTGCGGCCAATGGCCAATGGTGTAGCCCAGGCCCTGGCACCCGACAAGCTGCTCTCAGGAAGCCCCAGCAGAGACGCAGCCCCTGGGCCTGCCTCGGCCTCATCAGCTCCTGCAGGCAGCAAGGACGCAGAGAAGAAAGTTCTCACCACCAAAGTCCTTGGCACTGTCAAATGGTTCAATGTCAAAAACGGAAATGGATTTATAAACCAAAATGACACCAAAGAAGATGTGTTTGTACACCAGACTGCCATCAAGAAGAATAATCCATGCAAATGAAGAATGAAAAATTATAAAAATCATTTTTATAGAATACATATATATATATAGATGCCCTTTAAGTTCTTTTAGGGACATGGAAAATTTTCTCTGAAACAAGCCAGGCCAGTTCCAGGAACTGGCTGTAAGGAGTGAAAGTCATTCAGGTGGTAAAAACACAATGACAGGGCTGTGGCTTTACAGCTGGAGCTAGTGAGAATACAAGGTAGGGCAGTGACTTGGTGAAACCACATTTTTGAGAAAAATGAGTGTGCAGTGATTTTCAAATGACTCTATATCATTTGGGCTAGATTCTCTGGAATGTTCCACTGTTCTTGGTTACCCTTCCCTTGGTCTTCCCAGTGCTATGTTCAAAATTTGTAAAACAACCAATCATGTGTAACCGCGCGAAAATGCAACCATTCATGTGTAAGCTCGCGAAAATGCCTTCCTCCCCCAACCCCATGCTATAAAAGACCCTTTAACCCACCACTCTAGGCCAAAACCCTGCTCTTGGAGCTAAAGAGCTTGTCGTTTTTACCGTCGGCTCCTCCCCTAATAAACCTCTGCTGATTGCAACCAGGTATGGTTTCTTGTGATTTTTGGGTGACCGAAATGTCCTAAGACTTGAGGAAGGGTCTCCGGAGTTTGGAGCTCTTCACAAGTATCTGTGTGGGGGATGGAGAAACTGTAGAGTTTGATGTAGTTACAGGAAAAAGGGGTCCTAAAGCAGCAAATGTGACTGGTCCAGATGGAGTTCCGGTAGAAGGGAGTCACTATGCTGCTGATATAGATGCAGCTACTATGGCAGGCATAGTAGCTATGAAGACAGAGAGACTGACTGCCATGGGGTAACCTGGTCAGGGCCCTTTTCCCTTTTCCTTAGCCAGGCGCTGTGGACCTCCCCATAATGCTGGTGAGATTGAAGAGGTGAAAGATAGAGTCCCAAGGGAACACAACTCCAGGTCCATTGGAATCCAACCTACCACCCGAGGTTCCGCAGGGGACCGGCTCGCCCACGCACAAGCCTATATCGTTCCCTACAGGCGGTAGAGGACACGGAAAGAGCCAGCTCCAAGAGTGTCCCCCCCAGCTGTTGCCCATAAAAATCCTCTCCATGAAACTCCAGGACAGTGAGTAATCCCCAGCCTAGTTCACAAGACTAGGCAGGCTTCTTTCTGGCTCCCCCCTCTCTTTCTCTCTCCACGTGTTCCTTGTTAGCTTCTTCTAATTTTTAGCTACCACTAGCTCCTGCCTAGTTCAAAAGACTAGGTCTCACTCTTTCTCCATGTGTTCCTGGTCAGCTTCTCTGCTTTAACTCCTCTTCCTCTTTCTCTCTGCCTCTCTCTCCCTCTCCACATGCTCTCCAGCTCAAGGGCAAGATGGCGACTACTCCCTAGCCTCCACTTTGCCCATCCCCCAGTTCCACAGAGAGGGCTCCTTCACAGGTAACAGCTGTCTTTCAAGTCGCAGTGCCTACTGTGACCCTCTTTCTAAGATTCTTTCCTTAGGTGAGAGATTCATGTTGGGGCCTGGCCGCCATGAGGAATCATGAGGAGCCGGGGAGAGGCTTTTAGTTAATGAGCAGCCGGGCCCAACTTCCAGCTGGAGGAACCCAGAGCGTTCCCAGCTGACTACCCACAGCATGGCAGGAGGAACCCTGGGTACCCCAGTAATATTTTTTTCCCACACACCTAGATATGTTTTTCGTATTATAGCTTCCTTAATGAAAGTAGGTTTTAATTAAGCTTCTTCCTCACCGAGTTTTAGAGGATAAAATCACAGTACATGTCCTTTATGAGCTGAACCAAAGGGTACAGCAGACAGGGAGACAAACACCATGTTGGAGTTGGCAGTTGCTATTATTGTCATAAATAACTATCAACATTTACATTGCATTTTACAATGGAAATGTACTAGCACACAAATCACCTCATTAAATAAGACAAATGAGGGGTTCACAGTCAATAATTTCAGTTCAAGAATAAGACAGTTTAAATTTGTTTTCCTTCTCATTACCAAACTTTAGGAGCACATTTATGAGGCTCATTCATTTTCACTCATTATCAGTGGGGTTTCCAAATACAGCTGGGTCAGGTGATGTGAATAAGAGTGATGTCATCAAGGCACATGATTAGATAATAGAAAATTACTTTGGCATCAGCATAAAGCATGAGACATCATGGGCTGATAGGTTCATGAAGTAAGAGGTAAAATACAACTTTAGAATGCAGAGGCAGCATGGAGCCAGTACTACAATAGTCATGAACCTTGAGAAATTGTTGGGCCTACAGAAAAACCTTGGAAAAGGTTTCCAGGAAAAATAAATTGATGTGAGCTTTTGGGGGAGGAGCTCTGATAAAAGATGCTGCTCTTAGTCAACCAAGACCAGCTGAAGGTCACTGGTGCCCATAGCAAACATCTTGCAGGTTCACCTTTGCTCGTGATTCTCTAACCTGAACTATCTGTTATTTCACTACTTATTTAAGATGTATTTAGTCTATTGCAACATCAGGAACAAGTGTGGATCCTCATGTAGCTGGAAAATGTCTTGGAATCCTTTTCTGTTGTAGTTCTGAAGGAATCTCAGGTCTCAGCCTAAACTTAAAAATTAACTTCTCCAGAGACATGTTCTAGGAGAAGCACATTCCAAAGACTCATACACACATTTCAGGAGAAGGCCCCAAGATATCAGGAAGCTGGGGCCTTAGCACAATAAACCTGGGTTAACAGGAGCTATGATAAGATAGACTTAGCTAATCTCATTGTCACAAGATAATGTACAAATATGAGTTGCCAGGAAACTGGGCATGGGAGCAGCTGTTTGTGTCCAGCCTTTATGGCTAACACTGTCTAAGGGATGATTGCAAGACTGCCCTTGTGAGCCTTGTAAAAACTATTAAAAACTGCTCTTAGCTTTAGCTTAGGGTTCCTCTAGCCTGCCTGCAAGGGGACCCCAGTGCACTGGACCAATAAACCTAGTGCTTGCTTGCAGCCATCTGCCATCTTCCAAGTCTTTTGGGGGCGAGGGCCTGGACATAACTGACTAGATTCTTTCATATGGTGCATGCACCGGGAAACCTCGCCTTTTGAAAACCAGGATCGGAGGAAAAGGGCCCTGACCAGGTTACCCCATGGCAGTCAGTCTCTCTGTCTTCTGTTTGTCCTGTTTGTTCTAGGGCTCTTGTGTCTCTATTTCTGGGAACCTTGGAAGCGCATCTGAATGATTGGAGAGCATTGTTGAGTGTCCCTGGGTCAGGCAGACAGCTGGGACCCGCCAATTGTGTTGGTGGCCGCAGACCTTACGGTGGGATCGACTTGTCGGCACACTGTGGCTGTGAAAGGCAAGGAAGATGCTTCTACCCTTGTGGAAGAGGCTAAGGTCAGAACCCTGCCTCATGGAGGTCCGTGAAGGAGGGGACCGCGGCCTGGAGCCTTAGTTCTTGTCTTGTGGTGATTGCCTGTAGGTAGGGTTTTGTTCGTGTTCTTGTTTTGTCTCTGTGTAAGCAGACTGCTTTTGTGGCAGGGTGACATGAGATAGAAACCTACTCCTCTACCCATCTCCATCTCTCACTGGACTGACATAAATGTTAGGGCTAATAATCTTTCTGTGCCAGTTAAGAGGAAGAAATGGATCATGTTGTGTGCCCCTGAGTGGCCCACTTTTTAAGTGGGCTGGCCCTCAGATGGCAGCTTCTCCTTAAGAGTAATCCAGAAAGAAAAACAAAAAGGTTTTGCTTCCCCAGGTGGACATCCAGAGAAGGTCCCCTACATTATAGTTTGGGAAAGTTTGGTCACGGATTCGTTGCCGTGGTCCAGGCCTTTTGTGACCAATCTTCTCCCAGAACTGGTGGACAGCCAGGCCAAGGTGTTTGCGATAACTGAGACACCAAAGAAGATTTATCCCTGTTTGTCCAAGACTGATTTCTGACCCTCCTCCGTCCTATGGCTCTGGGGCCTGAACCTCTCCCACCAGCATCAGCCCCACCAGTCCAGTGGGATCTGGCTCCAGGACCAGCTGGAGAAACCTGTAGTCAGAGGGCGGACTGGAGTGCGGATGTGGCACTACCCCTTCAAGCCTACGGAGCACCAGATGAAGAAGGGAACCAAACTCTTCAGTACTGGCCATTTGCAACCACTGATCTTTACAACTGGAAATCCCAATACCCCCATTTTTTCCGAGAATCCCCAACCCCTGATTAACCTGATAGACTCTGTAGTCTTTACTCACCAACCCACTTGGGATGATTGTAAGCAGCTTTAACAGGTCCTCTTCACCACTGAAGAGAGGTACTGCATCATACAGGAAGCCCAAAAGATCATGCCTGGGGAGTATGGGAGACCAACACGGCTACAAAATAAAATAGATGCTGGATTTCCCCTCAACTGTCTGAACTGGGATTTTAACAAGCCTGAAGGTAGGGAGCATCTGAAGGTCTATTGCCAGGCTCTGATGGCAGGTCTCCAAGGGGCTGCCTGTTGCCCCACTAATTTGACCAAGGTAAGAGAGGTGATTCAGGAACCCACTGAGTCACCCTCCAAGTTCCTAGAGCACCTCATGGAAGCTTACAAGCAATTCACTCCTTATGATTCAAATAGTGAGGAATACAGAGCCACTGTGGCTGTAGCTTTTATTAATCAGTCATGTAAGGATATTAGAAAGAAGTTGCAAGAGTTTGAAAATTTTTAGGACCAGACATTGAAGGATCTAGTTAAGGTAGCAGAGAAGGTATGTTTTAGCAGAAAAACAGAGGAAGAGAAGAAAGAAAGGAGACAGAAACAATAAGAGATGAAGGAATGGAGACGGGATAAGAGACATGAGAGAAATATGCAAAAGATACTGGCCACTATAGTTAGAGAAGGCCACGAAAGAAGCCCAGGAAGAGGTCAGGTAGAAATGGGCAACAGGAGGGGGCTCCTGGATTTAAAAAACTAGATCCATTTGGCGGCCGGATGGCCCCTGTGCCTGTGGATCATGGCTGCTGTGGCACCGTTGGTCAAGGATACTGATAAATTCACCCTGAGACAACATCTTACCATTTCAGCCCCTCATGCCCTGGACAGTGTTGTGTGACTGCCCCCAGAAAGGTGGCTGACCAATGCTAGGCTGACTCATTACCAGACATTGTTACTGGACTCAGACAGGATAACTTTCACTTCTCCAATGAGTTTGAATCTAGCTACATTGCTCCACTCCATCACTGCCAGCAGGTGCTAGCCAAAGCTCACAGGTGGTGAAAAGACCTAAAGAATACCCCATTAGAGGATGCTAAGGTGACATGGTTTACAGATGGGAACAGCTTCCTGTGGGATGGAGACCAAAAAGTGGAAATTGCAGTAGTAGGTGGAGAAAGAGTGATTTGTGCAGAGGCACTGCCCAGAGGCACTTCTGTCCAGAAGGTGAAATTCATCACCTTGACAAAAGCTCTTGAACTGGGGACTGATAAAAACATAAATATCTACACTGAGAGCAGGTATGCCTTCACCACGGCACATGTGCATGGAGCTATCTATGCCTATAGGGGGCTCCTGACATTGGAAGGCAAAGAGATCAAACATAAAGTTGAGATTGTCAACTTGTTAAATGCACTATTCCTTCCCAAGAAGGTAAGCATCATTCATTGTCCAGGTCATCAAAAAGAAAAAGGCCCCATTGCAGTGGGAAACAACATGGCAGACCATGAGGCTCGAGCTGCTGCCGTGAACTCAGAACCTGCAATGACCATGGCCTTACCTATGATTGAGGGAGAGTCTCCCCAACCACTAGTTTATTCTGAGAAAGATCTAGAGTTTGTCAAGGCAGATGTTTCAAACCTCTACAACCCCCAGAGGGGCAAATGACTGATGGCTAAAGGAAAAGAGATTCTTCCCCAAGCTCAAGCCAAAATTATGATTACACAAATGCACCAATGGACTCATTTGGAGACCTCCAAACTGATTCAGATGGTAAGAAAGACTAATTATTTTGTCCCCAACCTTAAGCAGCTGGTGGGAAAAGTGGTCCAAAGTTGTGTTCCATGTCAAAAAGTTAACGTGTGCCAGAGCAAGGTAGAGCCAGGACAAAGAATCAGAGGAGAATGCCCAGGAGTCTACTGGGAAGTTGATTTCACAGAGATTAAACCAGGAAAGTATGGGTACCGGTATCTGCTAGTGTTTGTGGACACCTTTTCAGGATGGGTAGAGGCGTTCCCCACCAAAAAAGAGCCTGCCAATGTAGTGACAAAGAAGATACTGGAAGAAATCTTCCCTAGGTTCAGAGTACCAAAGGTAATTGGGTCTGATAACGGTCCAGCCTTTGTTGCCTGGATAAGTCAGGAAGTGGCCAAGTATTTGGGGACCAATTAGAAACTACATTATGCTTACAGACCTCAAAGTTCAGGGCAGGTGAAAAGAAGGAATAGAATTCTAAAAGAGACCTTAACAAAATTGGTTCCAGATATTGGTGTAGTCTGGGTGATGCTCCTTCTGCTGGCAGTGTTTAGGGCTAGAAATACCCCCTTTTGCTTCAATCTGACCCCCTTTGAGATCCTTTATGGCACCCCACCTCCCTTGACTGTGGTTGGAGATTCTTTTGAGTTCACTTGTCATAATGATAATAATTTATACCTAAGGTAAAAGGCTCTCCAGACAGTACAGAGGGAGGTCTCTAACCAGCTGGAAGAGGCCTATGCCCCAGGTACCCCAGGAGCAGCCCAGGTCGGAGATTCGATCTAAGTCAGAGACATTACCCAGGAAACCTTGAACCACACTGGAATAGACTGTTTTTGGTGCTGCTGACTACACCCATGGCAGTAAAGGCTGATGGAATATCAGCCTGGGTCCATGCCTCTCATGTGAAACCAGCTTCAGAGAAACCATCATCAGACTGGATGGTTCAGTGCACTGAAAACCCACTCAGGATAAAGATTCAAAGACAGATTAAGACTGGCTGACATGATTCCACCTGAGGTACTCGTGGTCTGGACTATGGTCTCAATAGTGGTAGAGAAGCCTTACCTGGCCCTTGGGGGAAATCCTCATGCTCCCCAAAAACTGACATGAGAAGTCCTCTCACAAACTGGGGAAGTTGTCTGATCAATTTCAAAATTTCAGTTTGCCCCTGTGACAGACAATCAAGAAAAATGAGTGGTACCTGTGGGAGGTTGGAAGGATTCTATTATTCGAGCTGGGGGTGTGAAACATCGGGAGACACATGGTGGAACCCTAAGTCCTCTTGGGATCTAATCCGATTTACACACAGAGCTACTCAGACAGGTCTGACCAAAGATCAGTGTAATAGCTGAGTCAGTGCTGCCCCTCTGAGTTGGAATGGAAAAATCCAGCCCCTTGACCACAAAAGGTGGATTGGAGAAGGCCCCTGTACCATCTTTACGTGCAACCCATTATCCATCCAGTTTACTGAACCTGGAAAGAGGTTTACTACAGGGTGGTTAAAGGAAAGAACATTGGGGCTAAGGCTGTATCGTTCAGGGCATGATCACAGACTCACTTTAACTATTAGATTAAATGTTGAAGTCTCAGATTACTCCACAATAGGACCCAATCCCATCCTATTGCCACCTCCAAATGGTAAGAGACAACTTCTCCCCCTGCCCCCAGATAACCACCAGATCTTCCCAGCCCAAGGTATTTCCCACCCAGAAATCCGTATTAGATGAACTCAGCCAAATTCAGATGGGTCAGAACCCAGGCTGGTCCAGATGATAGAAAGGGCTTTTGAAGTGTTAAACTCTACCAACCCAGAAACCACTCAGGCTTGCTGGCTCTGTTATGATGTACCCCCCCCCATTATGAGGCCGTGGGGCTAATGAGTAACTATTCCATCTCTAGTTCATCTACAAGCTGCCGCTGGACCTCCTGAGGTGCCAGAATCACATTAACAGCAGTCTCTGGATAAAGACTATGCCTAGGAAAAGTGTCATGCACACACTCCCATCTGTGCAGTAGGACCATCTATGTAGCACAGGAAAACAATGTCAATTACCTGCTCCCTTCTGAAGATGGTTGGTGGGCATGTGGAACAGGACTCACCCCTTGCATTAATTCAAGGGTACTAAACCAAACTCAGCACTTCGGTGTCATGGTCCAACTGGTACCTACCTAGGTTAATATACCATGCTGAGAATGATCTCCTATATGTGTGAGAAAAGAGATTCCACTGAACTAAGAAAGATCCAGTTAGCATGACTCTCTCAGTTTTTTGGGGGCCTTTGGGTGGCTGCAGGAGTAGCCACCAGAGAAACTGTTAGCTTTACAGCCTGGATATTATCGAGGCCTCAGAGATGCTATCAAAATAGATATTAGAGCAATGGAAGAATCAATTTCTAAGTTACAGGAGTCCTTGGCCTCTCTTTTTGAGGTAGTCATGCAGAACAGAAGAGGATTAGAACTCCTCTTCCTCCAACAAGGGGGGTTGTGTGCAGTCTTAAAAAAAGAATGTTGTTTTTACATAAATCACTCAGGAGTAATCAGAGACTCAATGGCCAAAGTCTAAGAAAGGCTGGCTAAAAGAAAAAGAGAAAGAGAACAGAATCTAGGGTGGTTCAATAAATTTCTTTGGTTTATTACCTTGATTTCAACCATAATGGGACCCCTTATAATCTTGTTTCTTTTGCTTACCTTTGGCTCCTGCATTCTAAATCACTTGGTTAGATTTGTTAAGGATTGCATTAATACTATACAAGTGCTCATGCTTAGACAACACTATCATGCTGTACACCAGGAGGATAACTTGTGATTCCAGGATTGGAATCAGCCACAAGGAAAGGGGGAATGAAGGAATCTCAGGTCTCAGCCTAAACTTAAAAATTAACTTCTCCAGAGACATGTTCCAGGAGAAGCACATTCCAAAGACTCACACATACATTCCAGGAGAAGGCCCCAAGATGTCAGGAAGCTGGGGCCTTAGCACAATAAACCTGGATAAACAGGAGCTATGATAAGACAGACTTAGCTAATCTCATTGTCACAAGATAATATGCAAATATGAGTTACCAGGAAACTGGGCATGGGAGCAGCTGTTTGTGGCCAGCCTTTGTGGTTAACACTGTCTAAGGGATGATTGCAAAACTGCCCTTGTGAGCCCTGTGAAAAATGTATAAACACTGCTCTTAGCTTTAGTTCAGGGTTCCTCTAGCCTGCATGCGAGGGGACCCCAGTACACTGGATCAATAAACCTAGTGCTTGCTTGCAGCGATCTGTCATCTCCTGAGTCTTTTTGGGGTGAGTGCCCGAATGGAACCAGCTAGATTCTTTCAGTTCCCTCTGCCATTTATAACCCTCCAGCATAGATTTATCAAGGAACAGAAAACAGAAATCCTGGAATTTTGACAAAAATTCTCAGATTATGAAAAGCTCTGATGAATTTAGGGACAGAGACTAAAGAGGTATGAGAGTATGGGTCTTTCACATTTATGGATTCTGAATCTATATAGGTTAAACCCAGGCATAGCCAAATATCTGGTTGTGTGCTGTGTAATTGGACCCACAACGATTGCCTCTGAACCATCATCTCTCATTATTCTGTATACAGTCTGGTATATAGCTTCTTACATTTTGTTTATACAGGAATTTTGGAATGACTCAAAGCTATGAGAAGATGTCCTGCACTATATGCAATACTGAACTGAACTGTCTTTTTTTCTAAGGGACTTAAGCATCAACAGATTTCACTATCAGTAAGGGGAGGGGGGAGTTCAGGAATCAATTGCCTGTGGATATGGAGGGAAAGCTGTTGTAAGAAAATACAGCAATATTTTGTTAGGAGCCTTGGTGAGCGTGACAACATTCGCCATTACAAGATGGCGCAGGCATCCTGTGCTCCCATAAGTAAACAACTAACTGCGCAGGTGCAAAAGGCAAAAGCGCGCCAAGCCACTGCCCATCCCGGGGCATAATATGGGGTGATGAGTAAACAGCCAATCAGAAATGAACACACCACTCAAGGGTACTTATAGCAGTGCCTTTCCTGGGCTTGGGGTCTTCCACTTCTGCTGATACAAGAATAAAGCCTCGTTGTAGTAACTACCCGAACACCACCTCACTTGTCTCTTTTGCGGGTGAAGGGGACTTGAAAGGGGTTCGGAATATCTGGTGCCAAAAACCGGGAATTTCAAGGCGCCGCGGAGAAACCCCCCCCCCCCCAGACTTGGGGTGGGTTAAAAGACTACAGGATTGAGGTACGTATCTGAGAGATATGTTTGGGGTGGAAGCCTTCATTGCGAGCGGATTTTCACCCATTGCCACTGCTGCACTAGTTGTCCTCTTGTTTGTGTTGCTTTTGCTTTTAGCTTATTTGTGTTGTGGGGATCCAGCTCGCAGCACAGCTATTAGTGCAAGTCAAGAGGTTTCAGGGGAGGTCCACTCCAGGGTATCACAAACAGAGCCTGTTAGCCAGCATCAGGCCAAGGAGCCTGGGGAAAAAGATCAGGCCAAGGAGCCTGGAAAGGAGAAGGAGGCAAAAAAGCCTGGGCAACAGAGACAGGACAAGGAGCCTGGTCAAAGAAAAAAGTACTCAAAAGGAACAAGGGCCACTGCAGGGCCTGTTAAGGTTAAGGATCCTTCACCGGCTGGTGAAGAGAGAGTAGAGGTCAAAAGGACCCCCCTATACCCCATTAAGGAGCTTGCCGCCATAGACCTTAGCAGCACCGAAGAAGAAAGCCTAGAGGAGGAGGCAGCCGCCTATGCAAAAAATAACCATTCTGAGATAAGACTAAGAAAGACCTTGAGTCCCTCGGCCCCGCCCTTGCCTCTGGCCTATACCCTGGGCAGCGTCTCTAATTCATTTCTCAGCCCAGGAGATCAGACACAGCTACAACTGGCATTTCCAGTCTTTGAAGGGGCAGAAGGTGCCCATCTTCATGCCCCAGTAGAGTATAGGCAGGTCAAAGAATTAGCTGAGGCAGTACGTGCATATGGAATTGGGGCTAATTTTACTGTATCCCAAGTGGAGAGATTAAGTACAGCTGCTATGATGCCAGGAGACTGGCAGGACAGAGTGAAGGCGGTACTTACCAATATGGGCCAATATTTGGAATGGAAAGCGCTCTGGCATGAGCAGTTACAAGCACAAGCCAGAGCTAATGCAAGCATTGAGGGTCAACAATTATGGACTTTTGACATGCTGGCTGGAGTTGGCTTACACTCGAACGACCAGACCACTCATCCCTGGCAGGTCTATGCACAGATAGCATCAGCTGCAATAAAGGCATGGAAGTCTCTCCCTAGGAAGGAAGGCAGTAATCTTTATTTGTCCAAAATAACTCAGGGGACCAGTGAGTCCTTCTCTGACTTTGTGGCCCGCATGACTGAGGCAGCTGGCAGAATCTTTGGGGAACCAGAGCAAGCAATGCCATTAATTGAACAGATGATCTTTGAAAATGCCACAGCTGAATGCCGTGCAGCCATTGCTCCTCGGAGTGCCAAGGGGCTACAAGACTGGTAAAGAGTCTGTCACGGCTTGGGAGGTCCCCTTACTACTGCCGGACTTGCAGCAGCAAACTTAGAAATGGCTGCAGTCCTCCTTAAAGGTCAGAATTGTGGAAAATTCCCTTCAAACATATGATGGCCCAATGCTTTGCCTGTGGGAAGGCGGGACATATGAAGAAAAAATGCCCAAATAATCAAATACCATCAAAACTGTGCACCAGGTGTAGAAAGGGCTATCATCTGGCTCAGGATTGCCGCTCTGTTAGAGATATAAGAGGTCAGATCCTCCCTCCAAATCCCTCAACCATTAAGGAAGAAAAATTTTCAAAAAATGGATATACGGGCCCAAGATCCCAGGGCCCAAAACGATATGGGACACTGCTGAACACTCAGGGGACTCTTTTCCCTGCAGAGCCACAAGGGGTTCCGCAGGAGTGCACCTCCGATCCACCTCCAGAGTCCTACTAATGCAACACATGGGGGTGCAGCCAATCCCGGTTGATTATAGAGGCCCCCTGACAGGGGGAAGTGTCAGCCTTATTTTAGGCCGCTCCTCTCTTACCTTAAAAGGGCTCGTGGTACACCCTGGTTTAATAGATCAGGATTATGCCTGAGAATTTCAAGTTCTCTGTTCTAGCCCACAAGGCGTATTCTCCATCTCCCCTGGGGACAGGATTGATCAATTGGTTGTCCTTTCAAGCTTGCATGATTGTTTTCCATCCACTGAGAAGCTTAGAGGTGCTCACGGGCTTGGTTCCTCAGGAACTGACTTCACTAATCTGGTGGTTGACCTTAAAACTAGACCCACCTTACAGTTAGCAATAGAGGGGAAGAACTTTACTGGAATTCTGGACTTGGGAGCAGATAAAAATATTATTTCTTCTAATTGGTGGCCTAAGGCATGGCCTGTTACACAATCATTTCACTCCCTACAAGGATGGGGATATGAGGCCAGTCCCGCAGTCAGTTCTCGCTCATTGACTTGGCAGGCACCAGAAGGTCAAACAGGAAGTTTTATACCTTATGTGCTTCCTCTCCCTGTCAATCTCTGGGGAAGAGACATCTTACAAGACCTAGGGCTAGTTCTGACCAGTGAGTACTCCCCACAAGCTATAAACATCATAAAGAGAATGGGATTTAAAGAAGGGAAGGGTCTTGGCAGGAACGAACAAGGAAGGTTAGATCCTGTCTCACAAGAATCAAACACAGGAAGACAAGGCCTGGGTTTTCCCTAGTTGCCATTGAGGGTTCTATGCCCATACTCTGGCTCACAGAGGAGGCCATGTGGGTTCCTCAGTGGTCCCTATCCTCTGAAAAATTGGAAGCTGCTACAAAACTAATTAAAGAACAAGTGCAGCTCGGTCATCTATCACCTTCTACCTCTCCCTGGAATACACCCATATTTGTCATTAAAAAGAAATCCGGAAAGTGGAGACTTTTACATGATTTAAGAGCAGTCAATGCACAGATGCGACTATTTGGCTCTGTGCAACGAGGCTTGCCTTTACTCTCTTCCTTGCCTAAGCAGTGGAAAATCATAATTATAGATATTAAAGATTGTTTTTTCTCAATTCCTTTGTGTTCACAAGATAGACCAAGATTTGCATTTACACTACCTACTATTAATCATTTTGAACCTGATAAAAGATATCAGTGGAAAGTTCTGCCTCAGGGCATGGCCAACAGCCCCACTATATGTCAGCTGTATGTATAAATGGGCCTCGAGCCAATTAAGAAACAATTTCCCTCTCTGCTGCTGGCCCATTACACAGATGACATTATTATGTATCATAAGGATTTAATTACTTTACAGACCTCATACCCCTTATTATTAAACACCTTGGAACAGTGGGGTCTACATGTTGCTACTGAGAAAGTTCAATTTTCAGAAATTGGCTCCTTTTTAGGGACGGTTATCTATCCAGAAAAGATAATTCCTCAGAAATTGGAGATTCGTAGAGACCATTTACATACTTTGAATGATTTTCAGAAATTATTAGGTGATATAAATTGATTAAGACCATTTTTACGAATTCCCTCGGCCGAGCTGAAACCTTTATTTGATATGTTGGAAGGGGATGCTCATATTTCCTCACCGAGGGCCTTAACACCGGCTGCAAGCCCTGCTCTACAAGCAGTAGAAAATGCTTTACAAGATGCCCAGTTGAAACGCATAGATGAAACCAAAACCTTTGATTTATGTGTTTTCAAAACTAGATGCTTACCCACCACTGTATTATAGCAAGAGGGGCCTTTGTTATGGATTCACCCCAATGCTTCTCCCGCAAAGATTATTGAAAGGTATCCAGATTCAGTCGCTCAGCTTGCCCTTCCTGGACTAAAAACAGCCATTACCCATTTTGGAAGGGAACCTAAGGTTTTGATAGTGCCTTATACTGCCCATCAAGTCCAAATATTAACGGCGACCTCTGATGTTTGGGCAGTGCTGGTTACTTCCTTCAATGGTCAAATAGATAATCATTATCCTAAGCACCCCATTTTACAATTCACCCTAAATCAAGCTATTATATTTCCACGTATTGTGTCTTAGGAGCCACTCACAGATGGAAAGGTAGTTTATACTGACGGGTCAAAAACAGGAGTGGGTGCCTATGTGGTTAATGATAAGGTTACATCCAAACAATACCATGAAACCTCACCTCAAATTGTGGAATGCTTAGTGGTGTCAGAGGTTCTGGAAATCTTTCCAGGTCCCTTAAATATTGTTTAAGATTCCTTCTATGTGGTTAATGCACTGAAAGCATTAGAAGTTGCTGGGTTAATTAAGACATCTAGCAGACTTGTAGAAGTTTTTCAAAAGATTCAGCTTACCCTGGCTAAGTGAACATTCCCTGTCTTTATAACTCATATTAGGGCTCACTCAGGCTAACCAGGACCTAGGTCCTGTGGAAATGACCTGGCAGATTGAGCCACAAAGTTGATTGCAATTGCCCTTTCGCCAAAATTGGGTTTGG
Source organism: Arvicanthis niloticus (assembly GCF_011762505.2). Lineage (NCBI taxonomy): Eukaryota > Metazoa > Chordata > Mammalia > Rodentia > Muridae > Arvicanthis > Arvicanthis niloticus. Next base: position 822,113 of record NC_047666.1, read on the forward strand.
CTAAAGCCTTTCATAAAAGGTTTCATGTGACAGCTGAGACTCTACGATGCCGATTTAACATTACTAGAAAGGAGGCTAGAGATATTGTGACTCAATGCCAAAACTGCTGTCAATTCCTACCTGTTCCCCATACCGGAATTAACCCTCGGGGTATTAGGCCATTACAGATCTGGCAAATGGATGTTACTCACATCCCATCCTTTGGCAAATTACAATATTTGCATGTCTCCATTGATACCTGTTCTGGAGTTATGTTCACCTCTCCATTGACCTGAGAAAAGGACCCCCATATTATTCAACATTGTCTCGAGGCTTGGAGTGCCTGGGGAAAGCCTAAAATCCTTAAAACTGACAATGGACCAGCCTACACTTCTCAAAATTTGGACAATTTTGTCGCCAAATGGAGGTGACACACCTGACGGGTCTTCCTTACAACCCTCAGGGACAGGACATCATTGAGCGTGCTCATCGTACCCTTAAAACTTATTTGATAAAACAAAAAGGAGAAGTTGAGGAAACTCTGCCCATGGTACCACAGGTTACTGTTTCTCTGCCACTTTTTACTCTCAACTTTTTGAATTTGGACAGTCAGGGCAATACAGCGGCTGATCGCCATTGCCTAGAACCAACTAGGCCAAAAGAAATGATAAAATGGAAAGATGTTTTGACTGGTCAATGGAAAGGCCCAGATCCTATTTTAATAAGACCAAGGGGAGCGGTTTGTGTTTTTCCACAGGAAGAAGACAACCCATTTTGGCTGCCAGAGCGACTGACGAGGTGACTCGCCTTTCCTGAAAATAACCCCCGAAGGATTCATCTGCAGACGCTCTCAGTTCTCATTTGGACTCTCCTAAATTGGGTTCCTAGTATATATAGTGAATTTAGATGGCTATCCTATCTGCTTTTCCAAAACCTATGCCCTTGCCTTCTTAAAAGGCGCCGCTTCTACTAAACAGAATTTCTCCTATACCCTTAACTGTAATGCCTCACTCCAGTTTGTGTGTATCCTCCATTTCTTTTCATCTTATCCAACAACTCCTTTAATACTTGTACCAACGTAACTTGCTTTATGTCCCAGTGCTGGTCTGCTCTTGTCTATAAGCAGGCCTAATAGCCATTATACCACTATGGATCCCTATCCCCGTTCAGACATCTGGGACCTTGACTTTATTTCGACAGAAGAGAGATTTTGATATAACTGCAGCTATTATCACTGCTATTACCATCTCTGCAGCTACAGCTGTGACAGCCGGCATAGCCTTGGCTAATCAAGTTACAGCATCTACTGTTGTTCATCAAATTTCAGAAAAGACTTCTGAGGCTTTGACCGCTCTACAGAAAGTGGATGCACACTTGGCATCAGACATTCTGTTGGTCAATCAGAGAGTTGATTTGCTCCAATCCCATGTAGAACAACTCACAGATGTGGTTCAAATGAGCTGCATTTCAGCAACCCCACATCTATGTATTACACCTCTGAGATTTATGAATGATACATTTATTCTAAGCCATAACCTTTCTGCTTACTTACAAGGGAATTGGACTAGGGATCTTGACCAGATGCAGCAGCGATTGCAGATCAGGATTTTGAGCCTTAATGGAACACGAGTGGACCCTGTTACCCCTGGCGATTTTACTTCTTGGTTTACCTCTGCCTTTTCTTTCTTTCTTAAAGGGTGGGGATAGGTCTGTTTGGTTCAGCCCTATGTTGTGGATTAGTGTTCATGTTATGGTTGGTCTGCAAGCTCAGAGCCCAACAAAAACATGACAAGGTCGGTATCATCCAAGCACTCATAGCCATGAGCAAGGATCTTCCCCCGATATTTGGCTAACTAGGCTAAGAAAGTATCTGATGACTGAGACCCTCAGTCGATGCACCCCAAGGGTTCATCCCATTGCACTGGGTCGATGAGAGTTCTAATCTAGCCAGCCCTTGCCTGAATAACTGTGGTACCTGAATATTTACAGGTGTTTGCGAGTGGGTACTCGACAGGGAATGTTCCACGAGTGTGGATAGATTTCCCGAAAGTATGCCTGATTGCACAAAGGTTTGATGCCAAAACCTCCTCTCCGAGCAAGGATGGCCACCGGGCACTCCAGAGTGGAGGCTCCCTTTCCCCGACAAAAAGGCATCGAGATGGGTATGGGAAGTATTACTCATTTAACGACGACAAGAGAAGAATCCCATTACATACTTATAGAAGTGCCTTTCCCAGGCTTGGGGTCTTTCCGCTTCTGCTGATACAAGAATTAAGCCTCGCTGTAGTAACTACCCAAACACTGCCTCATGTATCTCTTTTGTGGGCAAAAGGGACTCGGAAAAGGCTCAGAATAATATTTGTATGCATTTCTTTTGACGGGGACCAAGAAGAAAGGCAAGCAACACTGTGAAGAAGGAGGGGAATGTCCATCAGGTTGAGACATGGAGAAAGATGGGAGGATGAGAATATAGATGGGACTCCACCAAAAACCTGAACAGACTGGTGATGGGGGGGGGGAGAGTAAAGTCTTTGTTTTAGAAATATTCAAGATATACTAAGAAGGTAGAATTTCCTATTTAATTTACTTTTTATTGAATGATTTCCAAGTTTCAGTCCTGCAGTGGTCTAAAGGCTGGTATCTGCATACACGTATCTAAAAGGGAAAGATGCAGTTAGAACCAAAAAGATATTTGTATTTTAAGTGAATAGAATAAAATATTATTAAAATCAAGAAGGTCATAAGAAATACTGCAAAATAGAAGAGTTAGACATTATAGGCCTTACTGGTTTGCTGGTCCCAGCTTTCCTTTGGAGAACTCAGATGAAAAGTTGAGGGTTGAGTTTTTATGAATACTCTCAAGAATCATCAGATCATGACCCTAAACATCAAGCTTTGGACAAGAACAGTTGTGTGAAAGGGTTGAGAGTGCTGACCACCCTCACTAGACCTCAATGGCATTCACCTGGACTTGGGTTTACTGTTGTGCATATGTTGAGGAATCTGCTTTGTTTCAGATGAGGCATGTATGCTGACTCCTGTATGACTGTTCAAAGGATGGTGTAACATGGTTTCTGCTCCTGGACCAGATACAGAAGGGCATGGTACTCCACAAGTGTTACTGTGAGTGTAAGGCTTGTTTGTATAACAATGTCCACATTTTCATGTTCCTTCTTTGGGAAATGTTCTCTGTGCAAATGTTAATGGCTTCATGATAATTACAAGCAGCACAAGTCTGGGAGGTGTGAGTGTCTAATGTCTCAGCAAAATGGTAAATGTTGAGACCTTCAGGACAGCCCTTAAGACTATAGGAAAGACCTCTGAAAACATGAGTTCAAGTATATAAATTTTATACTATGCAAAATATAAGGAGACAGTGTGAATTGTATAAGGAGCTTCATGGACCTAAAAGAACAAAGCAACTGCACTATAAGTCAGTTTGTCAGAAAATTACTAAGGAAAGAGATTAAGAGACTAAGGGAATGTGATTTCAGGGCAGGATCCCACCCAGCAAAGTTTATTGTTTGTGTTTATGAAGGTAGGCAGATTCCTGAGTTCAAGATCAGCCTGGTTCAGAGGGAGTTTAGGTCCAATATAGCCACCTGCTTTCTTCGTCTTCCAATTCCATTCTAGGTCTAAGCCTTCGAGGTGTAACCCTGCTCTTCTCACCTAAGGCAACTCTTAGGCTTTGGAGCAAATGCCTGTTTTGATTTCTCCTGTCCCAAGTTTCGCTTTCACCTCGTAGGTAAGGTCGGCATTGGGTCAACACCTATTCAACCTAGACCGTATCCCCTTAAACACACTTCCTGCAAACACAGCCTCCAAAAAATAACTAGTGCTAGCATCAATGCTGTTCATTGCTTACTGTTTAGCAAGTGCACAGGATACTCTTCTTCTTCCATTTTCCATGGCAATCCACCTAAGTCAGTGTTTCTCAGCTGGTCCCCCATTTTCAGGCCCCTCATTGCAGGCACCACCTATAACTGCCTGTGGCCACAGATCAACTGGGTTCACCTGAAAGGGGGGCTGGAAATGAAGAAGGGATGGAGGGGGAGAAAAGATGGAGCCAAGACAAAGTTCTCTGATTAAGGCTCAATGTTTAATGGTGAGCTCTAATTTAAAAGGAAAGCCCCACCACCAAAGTCCATCTTGTTTCAGCTGGAGATGAGGGGGTGAAACCATCCTTTGTCACAGCCACAGATGTCTCAAGGCAAGCTCAGCATCTCAAAGCAAGCTCAGCAGTCAGTTATTTTTCTAAGTTCCTGTAGCAGGCTGTATGTGCAGACAAGGTGAGTAACTCCACCTAGGTCATATTATTTGGTCTATTGTGGTAAACAAAGTCTTTCAGGCCTGTTTAAAGCTGGGAAAAGGGCATAGTCCAGGCCTTACCAGGTGTAGTAGTAATGGTAATCTCAATACAGGGTTCCATTCAGCTAAATTTATTGTCTGTGCTTCCAAAGACAGGCAGATCTTTGGATTCATTTGCAATGTTAAAAACATGTGCTTGGTATCTCTTCCTAGGAGACCAGGGGGTGGGGTCATGGATTGCTGATTCATAGGATAACCAAAACTAAACCTGAAGTAAATCACTGAATAAATATGTGAATCAAGGACTGAGTTTTTGGTCTGTCAGAGATGAGCTATCCAGAAAGTTTTTAGAATTTTTTTTCTAGCTGTCTCAATCAAAGAGCTGTCTGGAAATCTTTCTCTAGCAGCACAAAGATGCATAATTGACTTTAAGTTGGTTTTCTTGCCACTCTCAAATACTACTTCTCTAAGGAACCTCTCTCCAAGTCAAGGCTGGTTCTTGACACAGGTGGATGAAGCCACTGTGTGTGTGTGTGTGTGTGTGTGTGTGTGTGTGTGTGTGTGTGTGTGTGCTGTTTAAAAAAAAGTGAGTGTATGGGACTGGCTGTATTCTCAGAGTTACTTTTTGCAAACCACACAAAAAACTAAGTAAACCTATTAATAACTAAATTTTCTTTTATTCTTGTCCTGGATTTTTATCAAGGATATATACACCAAGGAATATACAACATATTTTTGCTCTTTGTAAAGTTACAAAATTCCCAAGAGTTATTTTGACTATTACTTAGTTTTAATTGCATACCCTATTGAGAAAAGTTCCGTTATAGAAGACAAATATTATTCTAGATAATCTAAATGTGAGAAGATTTATTTCTGTATATTAAATGGGTTATAGTATTTGGGTAAAAGCTACAAAAAACAACCCAAGGCTGAACTTTTATTTAAAGAGACAGAGTTATAAAGCCATATATTGTAGTAGGTTTGTGCAGATGTCTGCTGATGCAAATGGTGGGAACTTATAGCATCAGGAAGTTGACTAGTAAATTAGGAAGTGATTGTCTCCAGAACACAACCATCAGTGTGATTTGCATGAGGAAAGTAAAGGCTTCCTTCTCATTTGTCCTTTATATGTCTGCCTTCCAAGTGTAGGTAATAATGGGCCATCTCACTGTGGGAATTGCCTCAGGTAGGGAACCTTGGGAAGCCTGACAATGTGGCCTTTGCACACTTGAAAGAGGATAGTGTGCATTTTTAAGTAATCCAGTTCCTGGTATCAGCTACAAATTCTTCCTGATTGTGGCCTCAGGGAGTTAATTCAGTAATATATTCTATTAATTAAAATATTTAGAATAAGTAGCACTTATGAATAAAACATGAGAAAAAAATTAAATCTTTAGTAATGTAGGGGAAAATCACATAAAATCATGAGTAACAGAGCTTGATAGTTTTTCATTAGTGTGTCACTCTCTTTACTTAGATACCTGAAAAAGGAACACAGATTGTTGGCTATAACATATTCCAAAGGAACATCTGCAAAATAGCAGACAAGAGCTAGAGAGGACTAAAGTCCTCGATACACCAGCTCTTCTGTGCCCAAACCACTAGGTCTAGCCCTCAAATGAGGAGCAAGGCCAGCTTTCCTGCTCTCAGGACTTTGGGTTCAGATATTGGGAGCTCATGCTACCAAAATCAACTCTGTTGGGGACCACACTAGCCCCACGTTGGGCGCCAAAATAATGTTGGGGACCGCACTAGCCCCAAGTTGGGGCAGCCAAAATAAATGTTGCAGCCCAGGCAAAATGTTGAGGCCCAGGCCGACCCACGTTTGGGCGGCCACTGTATCCCGGCCCAAGCTGCTGCTCCGGTCTGCAGGTCAGGTTTCAGCAAGAGCGAGGGTGAGGGCAGATTCTACCTAATGTCTGATGTGTATGAATCTCTCTCTCTCGTCTGATGTCTGGTTCTGTCTTCTATAGTCTGATTCTAAGCCACGCCTCTAAGTTACACCTTTAATCGTGCCCTTAGGTCTTGTCTCTAACTCTGATCTCTATACTTCTAAATCATACTCTTAAGTCACACACCTTTAATCTCACACACCTTTAATCTCACGCACCTTTAATCTCAAGGTATCTAAACCAAGATTATCAGAGTGATCTCAGCTGTTGTAGGCTATTGTAATCCAAGTTTCATGTCAGGGTATATGGCTCAAGATGGCTGCAAAGCTGATAGCCACTTTCTGCTAAAAGTCGGCCCCCAACACAACTCTACTGAGAGATGAGTGGAATTGGGCTGTATGATGTGACATCCACAAAGAATCAATAAAAACGTTTAATTTAAAAAAATCCTCACTAAATAATGTTGGGAATTGGTTCTAATGCATTGAATCAATTGGGAATCTGCATATTCAAATGCTGAAAGTCCTTGTTCCAAGTTGGTTTTTGATCAGTCAATTAAAGAACCAATGGCCAATGGCTAGGCAGAGAGAGGGAGAGAAAGAGAGAGAGAGAGAGAGAGAGAGAGAGAGAGAGAGAGAGAGAGAGAGAGAGAGAGAGGTGGAGCTTTTAGATTTGTACAGGCTAGGAACTGGAAGACAGGAAGATAGGGAATCATCATGATTCAGAGGGAGATGAGTCAGATTTAGAGCTGCAGAAAGAAAATCATCTGAAAGTAGATGAGAAGGAATGTGTCCTTGGGATTGTTGTCCAGAAGCATCTTGGGCAACAAAGACTAGGCAGCTGCCCAGAAAGAACCAGGGCAACAAAAATAAAATATTGAATTAGAGGACATTAAACCAGGAACACTTAAGGGAATGTGTGCTAGCTGTGGGTGGGTATTAGAACTACCCAGCCTTTGAGCTAGTCAAGGCATATTAAAATTAACTGGCTTGTGTGTGTGTGTGGACATGTGTGTGTGTGCATGTGTGTGTGCGTGTGCGTGTGCGTGTGTGTGTGTGTGTGTGTGTGTATATATATGTTTGTGTGTGTCTTTCATTCATGAATCCAGATAGCTCTTGGGCAGGTACGCATGTGCAACTTGTCTGGAGCACAAAGCGGTTTAGCCAAACTACCACTATAACATAAGGCACAGGAAGAATGACATCACTACTCACAGTAGCCATTCCCTGCTGATAAACATTGATGAGGGTAATCTCTAAATAATCTCAGTAACCTTCATTAACATGACAAAAAAACACTAAAGGTTCACTGTTCTCTATCTTTCTTTTCTCCTGCAAAGGATGGAAGAGTGTACATTTACATGAATCTTAGTGTGGCACTAGGTTAAAAAAAAAAGATTAAAGAAGTAAAAAAAATCATTTTACTTAAATGTTAATTATCAAAGTAAGTTCACCTGAGCAGCACAATTGGCATCCTGAGAAACTCACTAGACTACAAAACCTCTAATGATAAATTGACTTTTTAATTTAGTAAGTTTTTTATTTCTAGAAATAAGCACTTCAATTTGGGTAGCATATAAAGAAAAGAGATTTATTTAAATAATAGAATTCAAGGCTGACACAGTATTTTGCCAACTCTGGTAAATGTTAGCACATTCCTAGAAGAATGTAGGATTTCATTAGAGCTACTATAACGACTACCAGTGACCTCCCAACAGGCCTCCTTGTCACTCTCAAACCAAGGTCCTGGCATATGAAGTCCTGGAGGATCACACTCAAGCTACGAACAAACCAGAGCATCCACCAAACAGAAACTGTGTGGGATCTAGTGATGTGTTTGATACCTGTTCCTCCAAATAATTTTCATACAAGGCTTGAAGTTTTGATAGTGGCTAGAATCAGTATCTTCATGCAATGAATGTTATAAAAAAGTTTGGTGTAATGAGGGATTTTATGTTAGTATGTGGAGAGTGTGCTAAAGAGAAAGCTAGGTTTTGTGTGTATTACCCTGGAATGGGAAAAGCTTTAGGCCTTTGGATGACACCATCTGGAAGGCATGCTGCATGCCAGGTAGTTTTCCATAAGAACAGATTTATGCCATCCCACACCAGGGAACACCAGAGAGGACCAGAAGTGTAGGGTTTATATATTTTTTATGGCTGCTGTACAAAATAAACAGAAGCTTAAGAGGCCAAATTGATTATTTTGTTTTTCTGAAGGTATGAAGTCTGACCCATGTCTCTGCACACTGAGGCATCATTTTCCCCTTCTTTCTTCTTTCCTTTCTCCTGTACCCTTTCCTTTTATGGCCTTGTTCAATCTGTTGGCCCAGTTTAGTCTGGACCCTTCCAAATGCCTCTGGCTGTTTTTTTTCCCTCATATTTATAATAAAACTTTCCAACCATACCTGGAAGCAGTCATGTCCTTATTTTCTCCCTAGTCATTCATGATTCCAGATGTAAGGGTCTGTGATTTAACAAAAAGTGATACCCCAAATTCAATTAGTATGCAACATAACAACATGTTTTTATTCGGCAGAGATGAAGCATGCAGGGGCCTACCAAATATCGGGATGGAAGACACAGTTATGTGCTTTGCAGGGTCAATTTAAAGCCTGTTACGGAAGGAATGGGTGACTTTCACCTTTTTTTCCCTTGTTTTGTTGTCTATATTGCCAAGAGTATAGGTTTCTTTGTGATTAGTTAAGTCTCTAGGGTATTTGGGGGAACTTTTACTGATTAGCTATACTTGGCTTAGGTTAGGCAGCTTCTGACAACTCCTAATTGGCTGCGAATGAGAGATGAGTAGTTTGTTTGTTTGTTTGTTTTCTGGAATTGAAATGTTTTGGACGTCTCCAGTTTTAGGAAACAAAAATGTAGGCCTGGTCTCCCAATGTTTGCAGGCTGTCATGGAGATTATCTGGCTCTGGCTAACTCAATTTTCTCATGGGGAGGGTGTTCCATAGTAGGTTAGGCTTCAACAAGGTAGAAATAAGCAGAATTCCCTCATTTGACCAAGATAGGAGATTCTCCCTCACTACTCTCTCAGAGAAGATTGATTCATTAATAAGTGAAGCTAGGCTAATATCAACGTGGAGAGCTAGTTAACAACAGTAAGATCAAAGGCCAATAAACTTTGTAAATGTAACTTTTATTTATCTAATGTAATTGTCATCTTGAATGCTTACTGCTGAATAAACTCCTTTCTAGTTCTTTCTGAACTCTGGTTGGCTGGGTCAACTCAGTTGTTCTGGTTCAAACTCTTCTCCAACCTGACTGATTCCATCAAGCTTCTCTTAGCTTCTCACTGAATTGTTGTGCTTGGCCTAAAATTAACTTTGGTAATTTGTTCTAATCTTTGGGCTCTTCTTTATTCTCTGGCTTCACCTGCCTCTACTGACCTGCACTGAACTACATGAACTCATAAAGGAACTCAATCCAGTGCACTGCATTCATTGCACTGACTCTCTACAGACTGACTCAACTCCACTGCACTGAACTCAACTGACTGAATAGAACTGACTCACTCTTTCTCCCTGTGTTGCTCTTAAATGGCTTTTCTTTCCTGTTTTCTTCTCATGAGAGCTGGGAATATCCTATTTCTGACTCATTCTGTCAAATCTTTCTCTGATTCATTGCTTTCTTTGCCCCTCAATTAAACATCACTTTCAAACATAGCTGCTTCATTCTGCAAACTAATTTTACTGTAAAGATGTGTCCTAAAAGCATGTCTGTATTCCTGCCAGAAGAATTAAAGGTGCATGGTTCCTTGCCAGAGCAGCCATGTTACTGGATTAAAAATCTTTTACAACATTTGATCAGAAACATAGGAATATGCCCTGGGATATGGAGTGTCATATACACACGCTTTCTTGGTACTTCTTGCTGGATTTGTAGCCAGTGTTTCAATGCTCTAAAGACCCACTTGGGACATCTATGGCCTTTCAGATAAAATAATGGTCTGTACCTCTGGGTGGAAATACACCATTTTCTCTTTCCTTAAGACTTAAACCAGGCTGGCAGGTCAAACTCCCTTGTTAAAGGACCACCCCTCAGGTGCTAGTGCTAAAGATATGGGAAGAATTTTTGTCCTTTTAATGAGAGGAATGGCAGAATTCCTCTCCCCTACCAACAGGCCCTATGCTATTATTGCTAGGGAGCCACAGTCATACAATTTCCTAAGTCTTCCCAATTTTCTGAATCAAAAGTATAATTTCCCTCAGCCCTAAGTGGAATGTCACTATCAATCCTCCCTTCAGGATTTAGGAAGCCACCACACTCAAAAAAGGGGAGGCATAGAGAGTGTAAGAACCAGAGGCGGTGGAGGACACCAAAGAAATGCACATGTCTACAACAGGTTCTTTGCCCTTACATTATGGCTCCCAGTTTAGAGTTTTTATGGGATTCCTGAGTTTGCAAACATGTGATTCTCTGATTCTTGTGCCTTCTCTTGGACACCTGTTTTTGTTTGTCCTGTCCAACTTCAATGTGATAGTTTTCATTTTACCTTATATCTTAGAGTTTTACTGCTATGAACAGATACCATGACCAAAGCAAGTCTTATAAAAAACAACATTTAATCGGGGCTGGTTTACAGGTTCAGAGGTTCAGTCTATTATTATGGTGGAAGAATGGCAGCATTCAGGCAGGTATTGTGCAGCAAAGCTGAGAGTTCTATAATTTCATCTGAAGGTAGCTAGTGGAAGACTGGCTTACAGGCAGTTAGGATGAGGGTCTTAAAGCCCAAGCCCACAGTGACACACCTATTCTTAAAAAGGCTACATCTCCAAATAATGCCGCTCCATGGGCCAAGCATATTCAAACCATGACATTCCACTCCCTGCTCACATAGGCTTGTTCAAACACATGAGTCTATGGGAGCCATATCTAGCCGTAGCATAATTAAAAAGTACATTTAGTCCAACTTCCAAAGTCCCCACAGTCTCTAGCAGTATCAGCAATAGTAAAAGTCTAAAGTTCAAAGTCTCTTCTGAGATTCAACAAACCAATCACTTAACTGTAATCCCCAAATTAAGACAGGAAACCAGCTGGTCAAACTCCAAACTCCGAATTTCCATGACTGATGTTAAATCACTTTTCAGATCTCCAATTCCCTTTTTCATCTTTGTTGACATCAACAAACTGTTTTCTCGTGGGCTGGTTTCACTCCCTGTTAGCAGCTTTCCTTAGCAGAAAGCCCACTGCTCTGGCATCTGGAACATCTTAGGGTCTCCAAGGCAACTTCAATGTTATAACTTCCTGTTTCAATGTCTGCCATCCACAAATGATCTGAGCTCCTCCAAAGGGTTAGAGTCACTTCTTCAGCTCTGCCCTCTGTAATACTCTAGGCTCAGGTGATCTACTCCACTGCCACTGCTATTCTTGGTGATTATTCCATGATACTGGCATCTCCAATATGTTCCTTTTGCTGCATCTAGGCTTCACCAATAGCCTCTCATAAGCTCTCTTTATGGTGCCAAGCCTCAACTCCTTTGCATGGCCCCTTATTATATATTATGTTGAGGCCTAAGCTGGCCCACTTTGGGTGGCCAAAAAATGTTGAGGCCTAAGCAAAATGTTGAGGCCCGGGCTGCCCGGAGTTTGGCGGCCACTGTATCCCGGCCCAAACTGCAGCTCCAGTCCGAGGGTCAGGGTTCAGCAAGAGAGCGAGAGAGAGGGCGGTTGTGAGGAATGAAGACCAGACAGAGTGTGTTTCAATCCCGTTTATTCTTCAGTCTCTCTTCCTTTAAGTGTCTCATTCTCTCATCCATAGTCCCAAGTCCTAAGTTCCTAGTCCCTAGTTCCTAGTCCCTAGTGCCTCCAAGTTCCAAGTTACTTCTTCCAAGTTCTCTTCCAAGTGCCTGCTACCTAATGCCTAATTCCTACTCCAAGGTGTACTGTCTAACCTAATTCCTAGTTCCAAGTTGTACTCTCTGAAGTGTCTCCTAAAAGTGTCTGGTTCTCTACCATCTGCCTCTGCCTTTTATACATCTCACTTCTAAGCCATGCCTTTTGGTCACACCTTTAATCATGCCCTTAGGTCTTGTCTCTAAATCTGATCTTTACACTTCTAAGTCACTCTTAAGTTACACACCTTTAATCTCACACACCTTTAATCTCACACACCCAAGGTATCTAAACCAAGATTATCGGAGTGTGCTCAGCTGTTGTAGGCTATTGTAATCCAAGTCTTATGTCAGGGTATATGGCTCAAGATGGCTGCAAAGCTGATAGCCGCTTTCTGCTAAAAGTCAGCCCCCAACAATATTATAATATCTTATTATACATCTTATTATATATTATTTTGTTATAAAGCCATCCAGTTAGAGGAAAGAGATGCAAAGTCAGGAAATAGAAACAACCCCAGTCTTGCTGTTAGAGGTTACACATGAGGACCAAGCTGTATATCTGTTGCATATGTGTACAGGAAAAATGGAGATCTGGACTCTGTGTGTGTGTGTGTGTGTGTGTGTGTGTGTGTGTGTGTGTGTGTGTGTATTGGATATCTGTTGCATATGTGTATAGGGAAATTAGAGCTCTGTGTGTGTGTGTGTGTGTGTGTGTGTGTGTATGTGTGTTTATTGTTGAGTATCTCTGGGACAAGCTAGAAATCTAGGACAATGGAAACTCCAAAGAATCTATGAGGGTAACCCTAGCTAAGACTCCTAGCAATAGGGGCTACAGAACATGAAAAGTTCACCTCTTATAACAAAGTAAGATTTTCTATGGAAGGATGGGGATACTAACCCAGCCATAAAACTGTTAATCCTCAATTTCTCCTTCCTTTAAGAAGTGTGGGGATAAAGAGGAAGTAGAAAGTGAGGAAATGGCCAACCAATGATTAGCCCCACTTGAGTTCCACTCCACAAGAGTGATCTCACTCCTGAAACTATTAATGTATGATAATCTATATACTTACAGACAGGAGGCTAGCATGACAATCATCTGAGTGGCTTCACCCAGTAGCTGATGAAAACACATGAAAAAACCCACAGCCAAACATTAGTGGGAGTTCAAGGAATGCTGTGGAAGAAAGGTGGAGGAAGGATTGAAAGAGCCAGAGAGTGCAAGGACACCAGAAGGAAACATACAGAATCAACTGAGCTGGGAATTTAGGGGCTCGAGGAGAGACTGAACCACCAATCAGAGAGCATTCCTGAAAAGGAACTAGCTTTTCATAAGGGAATATGTGACTTGTGGGAACAATGGAAATGTATCGCATTTTGGAGGCTCATGATGACCTGACATCACTAGGTTACTGCAGGTGGGTTTCGGAATGGGGTTTTCCAACAGAAACTCATCAGAATGTATCATACAAGAAAACAATCTATTTTCTTTTGTTTTTTTCTTAAAGGAACAACATTTAGTTGGGGATGGCTTACAGGTTCAGAGGTTCAGTCCATTATCATTAAGGCAGGAACATGGCAGCATCCATGCAGGCATGGTGCAGGGGGAGCTGAGAGCTCTACATATTCATTTGAAGGCTGCTAGCATAGTACTGACTTCCGGGTATTGAGAATAAGAAATTTATAACTCACACCCACAGTGACACACCTACTCCAACAGGGTCACATTTTCTAATTCCCTGGCCTGAGCATATACAAGCCATCAGATTCCACTTGCTGACCCACATAGGCATGTTCAAACATATTTAATAAAAGGGAAAATAACTTTTAAAAGTAAAACTTCCTTTTCTCCTTTCTCTTTTCTAAACCTACTTTCTCTAACAATTTAAGCTTTGGCAGTTTTTCTCTAAGTAGCCTCCTCCTTTTGTTATGTGACTGCTGTGCATCACCAGGCTGCCCTGACTACTTGCCAGATCCCCATACTTAACTGAAAAATTCTATGACTTTCTCTCTTTGTCTTTATCTTCTTTCTCTGAGCAGCTGCTGAGACTTACAGCTTGCTTACTTTTAGACTTTCTTTGAAATTCTAATCAAATTGTTGTTGAGATTTCTTTTAAATCATTGTTTAATGTTTTCATAGTGAAACTAAGAATCCCAAAAGAGGACCTTAGTTTTCCTGGTAATAGGCAGCAATGTCAGGACTCTCTCAAAATACCTTCTGGTAACAGTAGCAAGCTGCCTACTAGAGCCAAGCACACCAGTGCTCCTCACTGTTTAGAAATACATTGCACTGTGTTCAGCATCTGCTGCTATGGTGTCTCTAGAAGAAGAAAAGGTGTTCGTTCTTGAACAGAGGCCAGAGATACCAGTACAGGAGGACTCACTGTAGGTTTGCTCTCTAGTTTCTCTCTTTTCCAAAATAAAAGTTATTCTCCATATTTTAGACAAATATGGACAGATGGCTCAGTGAACTGAGGAAGCAGTGTAAGGTGTGGGATATAGAAGGTATTTGGGGACATGGAATTCTTATTCCTGAGACAAGATTCAAATTGCCTTGGATTCATATTTCTTAAGAAACATGTGGATTAAATATATTTGCTTATTTTCCTGTAAATTGTGTGGATTTTTTGTTTGTTTTGTTTTGTTTGCAATAGTCTATTAGAGAGAAAACTGAGAATAACACTCTGCAACTGTTTTAATTTTTAGTGAATAAAACAAACTGTGATTATTGGTATAGTCTAAGTCCTGGTGCCCCTTAACATGGAGTGCTGTATATAAAAACCTCATTTCCAAAAGGTCTTTGTATGTCTGCTTGTAAAAGGTAGCTGTTAGATTTACACTCTACCCTGGTCTCTAAAGCTTCCTCTCTTAATAAAGTAAAAATCACTGAGGAGGAAAGAGATAAAAGGATTGTTATATTTATATGGGAAAGTCTTTACATTGATAGGAGATAAAAGGAGGAAAGTGAGTTAAAGCAGATCTTTGAAGGAAGCCTCTGCTCCCAGAGATGCAGCACACAGAGCTTCAGAGAAAGAAACATAAAAACAAAGACTGCGAGTTCAGAAATTCCAAAGGAATGGACTTTAGTATTTTTAAATGTTACATATGTCAGAGTTTTGAGTCTTTTTTCTAATGAATAAACTTGACTTTTAAGGAGTCCTTGGTATGCACAGATATTGATTATTGCTTCAATTTTAATTTAGTATAATCCACTAGAAGAGGATCTTGCAGCAGTCCAACATGACCCAGTGGCTTAGTTAGGGTATTAGTGTTGTGAACAGACATCATAACCTTATAAGGCAACTCTTATAAGGACAACATTTATTTGGGACTGGCTTACAGGATCAGAGGTTCAACCCATTATCATCAAGGTGGGAACATGGCTGCATCCAGGCAGGAGCTGAGAGATCTACATCTTCATTTGAAGGCTGCTAACAGAATACTTGCTGAGAGATAGTTCGCTTCCAAGCAGTTAGAATGAGGGTCTTAAAGCCCACACCCACAGTAACACACCTACTCTAGCAAGGCCACACCTACTCAAATAGGGCCACACTTTCTAATAGTGCCACTCCCTGGGACAAGCATAAACAAACCATCACACTCAGGTAACTACAAGTAGGTTCCTAGTGTTCATTATCCACCTTGAAACCAAGGCTCCAATTTTTTAGGGCTGATATGAGATCTCACCTCCATTGTATTCATGGTTAGCACACACCATGCAAGCTGGCAATGCCTGGATCTTCTGATGATATAGTTATTGACAACTGAATTCTGGATCTTATGTGATAATATTATGTAGGGGCTAGAGTTTTGTGTGCAGGTGTCTGACTCATTCCAGATGTGACCTTGCATAAACTACCCATCTTTCCTTTGATTTAGTTATAACTGCAATCCATGTTAGCTGTGACAAGGCCGACTATGTGTTATTTTAATACAGACTATAGGAACCATGCGGTTGCTTTTATTTTCTTGCAAATTTTATGTAAATTAACGTTACCTCATAAGACCACGGGCAGAGAAACTTGTAAAAATCATTACAAAGCACTTTTGTTAAAAGTGCATATTGTTATGGAAATGCTAACTAATGATAATAACTATTGGAACAGAGCTTAATTGAGGAACTAAAAATAGCACACTGCAGGCAAAATCCAGCATGTTTTTTACATTAATATTATACAGAAGAAAGACACACAAAATTTAAGACAATAATGTTTTATTCAGCAGCTTCCTGGCGTCCTTCTCCTGGGTCCTTGGTTTGGAGATTGCTTCTGCTAATTGCTCTAACACTTTCCAACAAGTGAATTATTAAGCCAAGAATGCCCAACGTCCAAATCACTGACGCCCCGGGGGCAGGTGGGCCACAGCTGCATGAGACAAACTCACAGCTGGAAAGCTGCTCTTCTTTGTCTAGTTCAGTCTATTTTAGCTGAAAATATAATGCTGAATTTGAAAAGATGACCTACTAATCTGTAAAAAAAAACAATGTTTAATTTTCTCTTTCAGATGAAAACTTGAAAAATGACATTACAATCTTGCTATTTAAGCCTGATTGTGACTTAGACAAAATACACAATACTGAAATATTACCTATCTTTTTATTTTATCTTGTTTAATTTATTGTATCTCAAACATTCTCATTTTATAGACCAAAATACTATAATATTAACAAAGTAAATCCTTAAGATACTTTTACAGAGCAAAGTCACACTTGAGTAGAATTTTTCCTAGATTTGAAAAAATAAGATATCAGTAGAAATTACAGTGAAGGTCACATTTTACAAAAGGGGATTGAGCACTTTCCTTTTGATTACAAGAAGAATTACACATAAAACAAAATTAATTAAGTCATTTCATTAAATAATAAGTTGATTTGTAACAAATGTTCTCAAATACTCCAGAGGCTTTCTGAAATTAAAACAAAGACTAGCTTTCAGACAGACAAGCAGTTAATTCTTGGGGTCTTTTTCTTTCTGCACTCTCTGTCCTCTTGTTTATTTCCCTGCCCCCTGTTCCCTTCTTCCTGGAGCTTCTCCTTCAGCGCCCTATTTTTCCATGTCATTAACAAGAAAAGGCTCCTGGAAACACCAGTGAGCATCTTTCCATTGATGTAAAGCAATAGTTTCCAGCTACTAATCACAGATATTTTGGTATCAAATTTCTTTGTATAAAGGCCACTTAGCTTATTTTTACTGGATTTGAAGGCTGAAATAGAAAAAGGCAAACACCTTGTTAAAACTGTCATTGCAAGTAATCTCTGGGGTAGGAAACACTAGATGAGGATGTAGAAAATAAGTATTGATATTTCAAAGTATTAAGTGCCCTTTACAATGTGCAGCTGAGGTGAATGTGTGAATCTCCTTTTGACTGACTGTTCTCACCTCTATTACAACTCACACCATGCCCAACAGCCACCGTCCTGCTGATGCCAGTGAGGAAAGCAAGCTCTCTCTCTCCCCCCACACACCTCCTCCTATGCAAGGGCACAAAGAGAGGGCAGCAGCCTGCAAGTCTGTAATTCAGAAATGTAGTGTCATCATGACTGACCATCTGGCTCTGATCTTGGACTTTCCAGACTCCAGAATGAAGAGGAAATAAATTTCAGAAGTTTAAGCCCCATAGTCTATGGTCCTTTGTGACAGTAGCATGGTTGATGAACACAATCATATTGTTTATCTGTGTGTGTGTGTGTGTGTTTTACACACACTGACCCTAAATGCATATGACAGGTACATTTTGAATCCACACTGACAATCTTGACTCAAAGACTCAGTAATTCAGTTTCCCGTGCATTTACCTGTAGCCATCTGTGGCCACAAACCAACCAGGTTCTCTTAAAAAGGGGGCTGGGAATGAAAAAAGGGATGGAGGGCAAGAAGAGATGAAGCCAAGACAAAGTATTCTGATCAAGTTTAATGTTCAGCTTTCAATTTAAAGGGAAAGCCCCACTACTGAACCCCTTCTTGCTTCAGCCAGAGATGGGTGAGGGGAACCCATCCTTAGTCACAGCCAGAGGTGTCTCAAGGCAAGCTCAGTGGGCAGTCTATTCTTCTAAGTTCCTGTAGCAGGCTGTGTGTGCAGCCAAGGTGGGTAACTCCACCTACGTCCTGTTATTTTTGGTCTATTGTGGTAAACAAGGTCTTTCGGGTCTGCTCAAGGCTGTGGGAAGGGCATATTCAGCCTTTCTTAACATTTCCCTGCTAGAAAATGGCACTTGCAAACATCACTCTTGCCTGTGAAATCTGAAAGGAAGCAGTCAAAATTAATAAAGAGGTTCTTCAGAAAATCTCCAGAGCTTGAAGTGTGATTCTATTGCTAGATTACAAAGGGTAACATGCAAAACTGCAAAATTTCTATTTTTTTAAATTATGCCTGTGTTCTTTTCATTAGTACTGTAAAGCTGTTCATTACATTGCAAATTGCCAGAGTATTCATTACTAAGTGGAATAATAAATAGAACAATGAAAAGAACAAGTTGCTTAATAAGGATGATTTATTTGCATCTAGAGAACGTATTATATACTTCCAAGCACTGCTATTCTTAAGCTAAGCAGAATCCCCTTCATCAGAACTGAGACAAGTTAACAATTGTTTAATCAAAAGAAGCCAGCAATTTTATAATTTTACATGGATTATAATATGAAGTCTTGGTCTTATGTGTGTTTGAGGTAAAGCTTGAGCCCCGATCAGTGGTACTATCTCTGGAGGGAGCATGGTGTGGCAAAAAAGCATCATGTTTTTACATGTGTAAAATTCTGCCTGCACTGGTAGTACCTTAGAATGAACTTTACATTGTTGTTTAACAAAATTTAACCTGATTAATTGATTATATGTAAAAGATGGGTATAAATCAAATCAGTTTGCTATAGTCATGAGAAATTGAGACTGTCGTTTAAAATTACCTAATACAGGAAAAAGAGAAAGCTTTACTAGGAAAATTTTATGATCTATAACTCATTAATATTCTAATCAATATTAGACATGTAATGAAGACCCCCAAACTCGGGAGACCCTTACTCAAGTCTCGGGAAGTCGCGACCACCCACAAACTCCAAGACGCCATACCTGGATGCAATCAGCAGAGGTTTATTAGGGAAGAAAGCTGGCAGCCAGCAGCCAAACTGCACACTCGTGCAGGAGTAGAGTTTGACAAAGCCAGTCAGTCTGAGGAGGGTTTTTAAAGGAGTAAACCACAAACCAGGGGAGTGGGAAGGGGGTGAGGGGTTGTCAAGGATACATAACATAAAAATAGTGGAACATTTCAGAGGAACTCACCCTAAATGATTTAGAGTCAGGTGAAAATCATTCTGCACACTCATTATTCTCAAAAATGTAGTTTTACCATGTCACTGTGCCCTACCCTGTCATTACCAACTATTTCAGGTTAAATATTTCTGACTTTCTCCAGTCACAGCCCCACTTAGATGACTTGTATCCTTTTTGTGGTCAGGAATGTGTCTTCCTGCTTTGGGCTTTTCCCACCCACAGGTGGGTCTACTCCCTGAGGCTTGAGGAATGTAATCCAGCAAGTGTCCTCTGATTCAGGGATAATGTCCTCCACAGGGAATGTGTCCCAGGGCAGTGAAGGCCTGAAATCTTATTTTCAGTTCTGAGTTCTGGAACCTGTACTTTTTCTGCTCAGGTCTAAGGGCAAAGAAAAAGCCTGCATATTTTTCACAAAATGGTCTTTATAATTTTTCACTCTACAGTATGCCATAATGTTAAAGTTAATATTTAGAACAGCATTTTCTTGGGCTGAGTATCTAAGCAGTGGTGGCTCTGCTTAGCTCTGCCACCATGTTCTGCTGCCAGAGGCCACATGCAACACAGCAAGAAATGACTAACTAGAAACACCAGCCCTGGCACCCGTGAGATGCCGATATGGGAGATGGCTCTGCCAATCTACCACTCTGTCTCCACATGGTTGGGCTGAGCCCAGACCATTCTGCCATCTATGTGGTACCTGGTAGAAATGAGACTCTAATGTTTAAAGATTAACCAATAGCTTTATATGTTTGGTAATGCTCAATTAACAAGCTGCTCACATAATTAGAGGTGTTTCCCAATATCTAACCTTATGATATAAGTTGTACCAAGAACTACTCTCGATATATGCATGATCCTCCATGGCTCCTACATCTCTCCTTCTAGCTCCTCCCCTTCCTCTTCTCTTCTTCTCCTTCCTCCTCCTACATTAGCTCCTTCCAAATTACTGAGTTTATGGTAAATGTTTCAGGGGAAAATATCCCGCTACACCATAAGTATTATAAACTAACACATATTCACATAGAATGTTGGCTGGTAATAAATGTTATAAAAATAAGTGCCAGTTTATTAAATATGATGTAAACAATTTAATTACTACTTTTTATGAATATTTATTTTTACTTTTAATTTTGTGTGTGTGTGTGTGTGTGTGTGTGTGTGTGTAAGTTTGTGAATTTAGCTGCCCAGAGAAGGCAGAAGAGGGTATTAGATTCCATAGGGGCTAGAATTACAGACAGTTGTGAGCCACCTCATTTAGTTCCTTTACAGGAGCAATGGTCACTATTATCTACTGTGCCATCTTTAAACAATTTAATTATAAAGTGTAAATATATTTGGTTTGTTGATGCTTATATTTTTAACCAGTTTTATTTGTTTGTGTGTTTTTGTTTTGAAGGCAGCATTTTCCTGTATAGCCCTGGCTGTCCTGAAGCTCACTCTGTGGAGTAAGTTGACCCTGAACTCAGAGATCTGCCTGCTTCTCTGACCGTAGGGCCAATATATTGCAATTAAAAACATGCATTATCACTGTGGCATTTAACCAAAATATTTTGATAGAACTCCTTTGCTAATATGAGGTCTTTGTACCAATTAACACATAGTTTTTCTTTCAATTCATTGTAAAAAGTAAAATTATCTCTTTTTTTAATGTTGTCTATCACAATAGCATGATTTGATAAATACAAAATTCAAGTAATCATAATTGTTTTGTCCTTCATAGTAAGATTATTGTACAATGTTGTAATAATTTAGACTTGGTGGAATTCTATATTACAAGAAAGAGTTTACAAAATTTTATTATGTTCATAAAGGTATCAAAAGTAGGTTAACATAATGCTATCAACTAAATGGCCTGATAAGAGCTGATTTAATAAATAAAAGAGAGTGGCTTATACAGTTTTCTACTTGCCATTGCTTGTTAATTATTAAAGGATACCTTTAGATTTTATTCTGTTAAGCAGTGTAGACAAGTTCCAAACAAACATTGTTATCACAGTTTGATTTTTTTTCCTTAAGCCAGGGGTCCGAAATACATACCTGAGAAAAAAATAGACTCTTTAAATGCTACTCTCAAAACTGCTTCCCTCTGACAGCATAAAGGAGTCCATAATATCCCTGAGTCCCTCAAAAAATAAATAAATAAATAAATAAAATTTTCTGGTAATTGAAAGCTGAAGCTTGTAAGATTTAGATAAAAGCTGTAATTCAGGCAATTCCAGTAAAGACCTGAGAACTCTCTGTGTCTAATCTAAATATTTCATGGAAGAGATAAGTGACACCTGACTTAATACCACCTTTTATCCTTTCTTTAAATTGATACAAAGAGACCTGTGTATGCTTTAACACTAGCTCCTGTGTGTTTTCTCCCTAGGGCTTGGGTGAAAACTCTGACAAAGACATGATGAAAGTGGACACTTCCCAGTTACTGGGCTCTAGGCTGAGCTCAGTTCAAAAGCAAAATAAGCCAGGGTCAGAAGATAAAAATTACAAGTTTTTGGTCATATATGGGAGCTCCTTTTAAAAATAAAGAAGTGTGTGTGTTTTTGTGTATGTTCATGTGTGTCCACGTGTTTGTATGTGTGTGAACAGGGCTATGAAAGGAAAGAAAATGATGTAAATGGATGGAAAATGACAAAGCTAGGATACAAAGTAATTAATGAAGGGAGAAAAAGACAAAGCTTTTTGTTTCCTCTTACAAATAGAATCAAGAGCTAATATATATTTAAACATACATGTTTATGAAAAGAAACAGAAAAGAGACACTTTCAGGCAAGAATGTGGCCACTGAAACAGGAAAGAGAAACACAGAGGGAACTAAAAACAAAAAATAAGACCAGGGTATAATGATATCATAATCTCATAATCACATCATTTGGTAAATCATAATCATAGTCTCATCATCACATCATTTGGTAAATAATTGCAACTTAATATAAATTTAAAAAGATAGTTTTTAGTCTCCTGGCACACACTGTTGAGCAGAAGACCTGAGTCCTGACTGTAGTACAAATATATCATGGAATACCCACAGTGCCAGGAAGGAAAACTTAGTGAAGAAATGACTGGAATGGGCACACTCATCCTGGACTTCTTCAGTGGGATGGTCTTCTACCCACCCATGCAGGCTTGCTTCACAATAATATTTCTCTTCTCTTTGCAGGTTTCACTGTTTTGGGGTCCTTCATCTAACCTGGGAAAACTTTCTTTAACCTGGGATGTTGCCTTGACCTAAATTCCAACCATGTGTCTGACCCCTCACTTACTTTTAGAGCTGTATCTTGCTTTTACTTGAGGGCAGGCTTATATACTGCAGCAAGGAATCAACCCAAAGGCAATATAAACTGTCACTGCCCCACTGCTATGTAGTCATTGGATGTGGAAGATTGCTACAAGTTAAAAACCAGTCTGGGCTACATAACAAGACTCTGTCTCAAGACCCAAATATATATAGGTATTTTAAAAAGCAAAGAAAAGTCTTTTTAAAATACATGTAGGATCCTGTAAACTCAAATCTGAGTAATCCAGCATGTAGTGGTAAAATTTGTATAATGGGTAACTTTTTCAGTAAAAACTATGGTTATTACTAAATAAACATTTTATCATTTTGTTAAACTTTGGAAGGTGCTTTAGGTTTTAAATTTGTATGTGATAAAACCAAATGTGTCTTGATTAAGAAAGTAATTTTATTAAATATTTTATATTTTAAGTATGCTTATCAAAATATAAGTAGGTAAACGTGAACCTAGGACTTAACAAGGAAGTTAAAATCAAATTATTTGGCTGTTTATTAATTTATTGAGCTGGAGTTTTTAGTATGTTGTTCAGGTGGGTCTTGAACTCAGGATACTCTATCTAGGGTTAGGTGTTAGGTTTTAAGATTGTGCCACCACTACAGGCTACAATTTCATCCTAATTGTTCTCCAAGGGCTCACATGCTAATGGATTGATCACATGCCTGAGGCATGGCCAGGAGGTGGTTGACCTTTAGAAAGGGAAAGCTTGGTGGACAAAAGCTTTGTCATTGCAGCTAAGTCCTTGAGTGGCATTGGGACCCTGGTTCCTTCCTTCCTTCTTTGCTTCCTGTCAACCATGATGTGAGCTGCTTTGCCACAAGCCCCAAAGCCCAGAACAAGTGAATGGATGTTGAAACCTCAGAAACCAGGTCGCTTGGTGCTTGAGAAGTGACACTGTTAGGAGGTGTAGCCTTGTTGGAATAGTTGTGGCTTTGTTGGAGAAAGTATGTCCTTGTGTAAGGTGGGCTTTGAGAACTCTTTTTATCCTCAGGCTCTACCCAGTTTGGAAGAGACCTTCCCTTGGCAGCCTGAGGAAGAGAGTCATCTTCTGGTTGCCTGTGGATCAAGATGAAGAACTCTTGGTTCCTCCAGCATCATGCTGGCCTGCAGGCTGCCATGCTTCCCATCATGATGAAATGTACTGAACCTCAGAAAGTATAAGCTAACCCCAATTAAATGTTGCCTTTTATAACAGTTGCCTTGTTAATGGTGTCTGTTCACAGCAATGGAAACATAAACTAAGACACAGACTAAATCTTTGCTCTTTTAGTTCTTTACCAATAGTATGCTATGTCGAGGACATGTTAAGGGACACAGGGACACGTACTAACTTCTTGGAAACAGAGGGAATGCCTGTCTTTCCTCTAAGCATCTTGCACATGTGTTCACTTTCTATATTATTTGTTACATACACTCAGATTTGTGCACAATTCAATTCTTTACATTTTAGGTAGCATTAGTTAAGATTTTATTACCTTTGTCTTTCCCGGTATAAGACCTTAAAAACTCTGTGGGACTCTTAATGACTATTTACTATGCTTCAGGAGCCTAAGATCCAGTTATTCAGGCAGCAGTTCACTGCTGCTGGTTTCAGAAAATAGGGGGCCATTCCATAGAGTATATTACCAGGAGGAGAATAAGCCATCTTTGTCACAAATGATTTTGAAGAAAGTTATCTTTGCTTGATTTGGTTTGTTTTTTACTGCCATTTGGGAAAAAAAAATCATAGTTTATAACTTATGAAAGAAGGTTGTGTAGAGACCAGATTGTAGTGGAAAAAGGAAAATTTAAAGCAGAAAATGCACATTGTATAGCCATCTTCTTTAATGGTAGCACATTGTATAGCATCTTCTTTAATGATAACATGGTCACACTTCGATCCATTTTGTATTTTCACTCCTTTATTATGTTCGTGTTTGCATGGATCAGATCCCAGTTTGGGAGGTGAATTTCTCAGAGCAGTGTACTTAGCTCTGGTATAGCCCAAGTTCAGCCCTCTGAGACAGAAGACTCATTTCCTGTTTTCTACTTGCTGTGAATGAACTGTGAAAGAAAGACTCACTTTCTGAGAGATCTCTCTGCCAAGGAAAGGAAAACAGAATCACAAGAACCCCCAAAAGACAAGATTTATTCTTCACAGTTCTGAAGATTTTGATATTGTTGTAGCAATTATTTAATAATCCATTGGTAAGCCAGACAAGCTAGTATACTCCTATCATTCCTGCACTATGGTGCTGAGACAGGAGAGTTTTGAGTTCCAGGATAACCTGGGGTACATAATAAGACATTGTCAAGCTCTCTCTCTCTCTCTCTCTCTCTCTCTCTCTCTCTCTCTCTCTCTCTCTCTCTGGTAAAACAGATGCCTTTCAAAAATAGAATAGCTTGCTCTTATTGTTCTGCATGGCAGCAATGCTCAATTCTATGAACAAATCTGTAAATTCCTACAACAGTGATAGACAAGAGAGATTTCAACTTCTGAAAAGGGATGATTTGGAATACAGCTTTTACATGCTGGAGATCTTGCAGGACACTATTAATGTAATTTTTAGATGTACATATATTCTCTCTATACCTTCAGATTACCTTGTAGCATTGAGTTTTGTGATTAAAATAGAAAGAAAGAAAGAAAGAAAGAAAGAAAGAAAGAAAGAAAGAAAGAAAGAAAGAAGCAGCTCTCACCCCAATGAAAAAATGACTCAGTTTATTCTGGAGCCTACATGAGAGGCCATGGTCCAGGAACACAGATTTAGGTTACTCTAAATTCCATATTTCCATGTGAAAGCAGTTTTGTGAACTTTTATAGTTTAACAGAGCAAGCAAAGTCATAAAGCAAGGGAAGTTTAAAATGTATTGGTGGTTACATTATGGGGCAGGTACAGTGAGATGGGGGAGTGTGGCTATCAGCCAAAGTTGCTATCTGATGACATTCTCAGCCTTGAATTGGTATAAGCTAATGAAATAATGTTTTATAAGGTGTTTGGCTCTTCAGAGACAAATAGATTTGTTACTTGAAGAAAGAATAAACTCTTGTAAAATTATTAGTATTCATTGATTTTGTATGAGAGAAATAATAATGAATTAGGCATATTACAAATATTATTATTAAATAAAAACAGAAACTATCAATAACATTAATTATTCACCACAAACTGAGCTGTATTTTTCTTGAAATGTGGAGTGTAGAAATTCATCTACTGACACAGTTAAACCACATGGTTCTATTATTTTCATTAGTAGGCTCATTGGAAGTATACATATTCACAAAGATCTCTGATTCTATGAGTTTTAAGAGTCTTAAGAACCAGTCAATAGCTGGGCAGTGGTGGCACACAACTTTAATCCCAGCACTTGGGAGGTAGAGGCAGGTAGATTTCTGAGTTTGAGGCCAGCCTGGTCTACAGAGTGAGTTCCAGGACAGCCAGGGCTACACAGAGAAACCCTGTCTTGAAAAACCAAAAAGAAAAAAAAAAAAAAAAAAAAAAAGAGAACCAGTCAATAATTGTTAAAATCCATGAAATGGCTGTCCATTAGAATGGGTACTGGAAGAAGGGAGTCATAACTATTATTTTTCAATTTTCTTTAAGCAAAAGCATTAAGTATAATAAATCCAAAGATTTTTTTCAAAATTTATCACTGTTGTGTATACTTGGCTTACATTCATAATTTAGATTTAATTAAAAAAATTTCTTCCTGGATTGAAGAAACAGTTCCTGTCTCTTAAGAACAACTCTGTTAAGTGTAGAATACAGAAACAGAATTGCAAGCCAGTGTGCTTCTGCTGTCACTTCTAGCCAAGTGCTACTCATTAGTTCTGCATGTGGGAAATTCAAGAGAAAATGAATGTATTCAATGCAACACACTTTAAATGTACCATGTTCCCATTCTCATCTCCAAAGATGTTCTTAATTTTGTCAGAACCAAGCTTAGTTTTAAAAATGTTTTCTTTGAATGTCTTAATTTGAATATCATTAAAATTCTACGGAAACTAGCATCTCATTCATCATATTTTACAGTACGTATGAACTATGTGCATAGGTCTTTTAAATCTGTACTTATTCACAGAATTTAGAATGATATAGTACAAAGTAGTCACTGGACAGTATCTATGGCATGACTATACTGTGATAGAAATTGCTTAGGTTCATGCAGAGCAAGGAGACTCCAACACAGGGGATTTAGAAGGTTCTGTCTATAAACAGAAATCTACTGGGGGGGTGGCGTGGGGGGGGGGAATACCTAGTCTCTTACCTGACCCTATTTCTTAGGGAAAAAACCAAACCAAAACAAACAAAAGTGATTGCATGTTTTTACATTTTAATGGCTTGTTTTTCTACAATGACAGAAATAAGCTGCAAGAATTTACAATGTTAATGTTTTCTATTCTGTTTTCCACCCACTAAAGACAATATAGTGAATATTTTTTAAGCAGGTGATAGGACTGAAGTTCTTGAGATAGCAGGGTCCTGAGGTAGGAGGAGGGAATACAGTCTTATAACAGGGGCCATGCAGGAGAAGCTACAGTGAGCTCCCCAGAGACAGCCCATTGTCTTGTTCTGCCAAGATGGATGCACTCTGGAAAGACTTGGCCTCAGAGACCTCATCCCAGGATTCCTACTGATGTGCCTTCTCATGTTTGTCATTGCCATACTCCTCATTCATCTGGATTGGTGTGAGTGGATTGGGGGAAACCTTCACTGCCTACAGCCTGGTGTGATTACTTCCTGGGTGATAGCTACTGTGTTGGTCGAGTTTTCTGTAGATCAATATGAAGATGAATATTCTTGAGGTAATGCTGTTTAGGTGAATCAATGATTTTATGGGATTCTTGATTTGATTTAAGAAGTTTTAGGAAGTTAGTTTGTTTTAAATGGTTTCGGAATGTTAGAGTAGTTGATAGAAAGTTTAAAGTTAGAAACGAATAGAATGTCCCCTTTTCTCATAGAATGGCAAGAGCTGCATGAGTTAGAGAAAGGAGTACAGTGAGCATTCATGCATTACAAGCACGTAATTGTAGCATTAAGGAAAACAGGCTTGGGACAAGTTAACGATCAAAGAAATCATTCACTGTAGGTTAGGCCTGAGTTCCTTAGTCTTGTGATTTACGGATGTAAGTTTTCATTATGGGCCATGAGATAGGAAGGTTATGAATAAAATATTAACAACTCTATTATGAGTATAAGAATGGAGAAAAGATGATTAGGCAGCCTAGTTGTTCAAGATGTCAAAAATAAAACATAAGACAGATGATCTGTTCATTAGTAAATACAGATTGTCCTCAGCCAAACATAGGCAGAAACCTGTTATTATAGACTTGGCCTGTTTAAACTTTGTTAATATATGACAGAACAATTGCTGCTTTGGAGTTACAATAAGCTTGTAGGAAGAAAGAAGAAGAAGAATTGTTTAATTAGATGTAAGTTTCAAAAAAGAAATATGTAATTAACAATTCTGTTGTAATTTCCTCTTGTATAATATTTTAATCTGGTTTTGAAGACTATGTTTTTATCTGATTGTTTCCAGACAATGTGAAACTTGTGACTTTGAGGTAATATTCGTTCTAAATAGAAAAACTTTGTTTTAAGGGGTTTAAAAAGGGGTTAACCGAAGAACAAAATGCTGGAGCCTGCTTTTGCTTTAATCACTGTGTGTGTGTGTGTGTGTGTGTGTGTGTGTGTGTGTGTGTGTGTGTGTGTACTTGAATTTACCCCCTTTCTTATCTCTAATCACTGGCTGCCATCTGCAGCAGCCCCCACTGGTGGCTGTCAGCACTGACCCCTGTCAGATGCCATTAGCATAGACTCCGATCTCCAATGCCACAGCTCATTGTCTGACTCAGTTTACTCTGTGGTATCAAGTCTGCCCTTTGACAATATCCCATTGTCTCAGATGCATATTTTGGTTAATGTTACAGTTAATGTAAATGCTTTACTCTGGCCCCGAGTGATGGACTCAGCTCAGGTGGCACTAATAGCTAGTAGCTAGGAATATGGTTTCCAAAGACAACTTTGAAAGCCTTTTTTTTTTAGATGGAGATTCACACAGTAGTGTGGAGCTTTACCCTACCTTGTGACACAACTGTTGAGTGTAGTAAGAAAAGGACTCATGAGACCCTTAACCTGTAGTCACACCAAATGAAAGACAGACTGGTGCCTCTCCTGATCATCCAGCAGAAAGTCCAGAATACTTCACCTCCTCTGAGCAGTGAAGAGACGACTGGGGAGGCCACCCATGCTGATGGAGCTATGAAGAGTATGTGAATATTGGGCAGGGAGTCATGTGAGTTAAACACACCATTTTTTAAAAATATAAATTAAATAGTATGTTTGCAAGATTAAAAGGTTCTTTTTTTTCCATGTAACTCTGCACTCGTTCAATAGCTTCAAATCAGTTACTTAGGGTTTGCTAGTGGCATAGAGTAAGACTGAAGATAATTTAAATTCTAAACAAAGACTCCAGAAGTCACTGTTCGTATCTCAGATATACAAAGAAGGAATCTGAAATAAAGCGATGAATTATTTATGATGTGTCTTTCTGGGAGGTAAGACCTGATATAAGTAAAGAAATCGAACATATTCTTAGTTTTTCTTTTTTTGCAATTCATGTAGAGATTTTTCTGTTTTATAATTATTAAAAATTCTATCAGCCTCCTAAATTCCCTCTAAGTTCATGACAGTCACTAGCCTCAATAAAAATCTGTTGCTCAGTTTTCTGTACCAAAGAACCAGTACATAGAACTATGCCTTATCTATCCTCATGGATCAGATAACATTCAAGTCTCAGAGTAGTAAAGAATTTGGGGACAGGTAGGAAAATGTCATAGTTTCAGCCCTCTTTGTCACTTACTACCAGGACCTCATAAAAACATCACATCAAGGATCTTTTTGTGCACTCGGAATGTACAAAGTTCTCTAGACCTGCAGAACATAACCTGACCTGGCAGGTGAAGCTCACATGCTAATGCCTGTTGGTTGGCTCAATGGGTAAACCAACATTTAAATTGAGCAGGAATAACTTCAATGATGTGAAGGATTCCCCCCTCATCTATCACTGCCTAGTAATTTCTGCTAAGAAATGCTCTCAACAAAAAAACTATTATTCATTGATTTTTATCAATTATTCAACAGGTCTCTCCTTGTAATTATTTTTATGGTACTATTATACACAGACTATATTGAAGAGTTTCTTTCTGTCATAAACCTTACTCCATGTCAAAAGTTATTATACTTCACAGCAAGATTCTGGACAATATATGAAGTGCCTTCAAAGAGAAGATGAGATGAATTGACAAATCCTGATGAAAAAAGTGGATGCTGAAACTTATTACCTATCAAAATGAGACCATATTATGTTATTTATCAAATAAACCATTAGCTATTTAACAATCACACTTTATGAGATTATAGAGACCTAATTCCACCATCTTTACATTAGCTGGATCTTGGTAAATCATTTATCTTTGTTGCCCTTTGTTTTATCTTCTCTCCAGTCAGGTTTTGGTATCCTTTCATCAATCCCTGAGACTCTGATTCATTGAACATCCACTGACTGACAGAAAGTTCTGAGAAATGTACTCTTAGTAAGACACTGGGAGTAACTGAGCACATGTAAAGATGAACGGGAATTTTAGAAAAGAAATAGAGCCAGGCCATGCTTAACACATGGCATCTCTTCGTTGTGATCTCTCAGACACTCAACGTAGAACTGTGTGAAGGAAGGAAAGCCTATGGGGAATCATACATGAACAATAACATCCCTATTAGAACATATCTAAATCCTGAATGTCACTAAGCATTTTTTATGATACCTGTTTTCCTAGGGAGACTGTGATAAAGTGTACACCACACACACACACATACACACACTCTTCTGGTGGAGTTTGTAGTGAGAATCAGACTTTCCACATACTACTACTTTTTCTGTCACCACTCATTTACAGTAATAGTCAGCAAGCGAAGATAAGCCCATAACAATACACACCTTAGTTAGCAAATATCTCTAGTTAAAGAGGAACAAAAGAAAGAATGGACTAAATTTTTTAGAATTTATAATTGAAAGCCTAATTTCTTTGAATTTGCTTTTAGCCTGGTCTTGTCTTTAGTTACCTTGTTTCTAGTCTACAGTAGGGCTTAATTTATTATTGTTTCTCTTCATCCTTAGACAAATACTAGTATTTTTAAAGAAATTTGCTTTACTTTAGAAAACCTAAAATTTTAGAAAGGTGAATAAGACTGAAACACTAATCAAATTACTATGGAAATGTGAGGATAAATTATAAAAATGAAATTTTAGGTCTCAACATAAAAGATTCTTAGGTTTGGAGTTTTACACTCAAGTGTTAGCTGCCCCTGGGGTGCATCCCAGGGACTGCAACATACATTTCAAAAGAACAAAGGCCCCAAGATAGAGACAATAAAACAACTGGGTAAACACTCACTTAAAAAAAAATTCTCCTGGAGTGAGATACAGATGCAAATTGGGACCTAGACTGGGAAGGAAACCAAGCTTGAGAATGGATATTAAAAGTCAGCCTTTGTAGTTATTAATTAAGAGGTAAAACTGCCTTTATGAGCTTTGTGAAATTGGTATAAAAACAGCCCCAACTCTAATTCAAGACTCTCTTTTGTTTGTATACAGGAGAGTCCTGGTGCACCAGTATCAATAAACCTAATGTTATTACAACAAATCCTGCCTGTGAGTTCTCTGGGGGAGTGTGTCCCTTGGTTTTGGATACTTAGAGTCCAACAGAAACTCTAATACACTCCATGAAACAGAAATCATAGAGTTATAAATGAAGAGATAGCTACCAGGATGATCAACAGAGGATATCCTCCCAGATACAGCATTGGCATGTTGTATTCCAGTATGTTCCAGACAGATAAAAATGTAAGACTAAAATAATAGTAATAATAACATAATCCCTTATTTATTCATGTTTCATTTATTTGTTTACTTTTGTGGTGTGTACATGTGTACATGTTTATGTGTGTGCATCTGTGAGTGTGACTGTTGGTGAGTATGTGGCAGAGGCAGCCAGAGGTTTACATGAGGAGTCTTTTTCAGCTGTTCTTCACCTTATTTTTGAGATAGAATCTTTCACTGAACCTAAAGCTTACCAATTAGGTGAGGTAGGCAAGCAGGCCTTCAGGAGCATCAGGTCTCTGCCTCCCCAGTGCTGATATCTGAGCCTAGATTTTTATGAGAGTGCTGACATCCAAACTCAGGTTCTCATGCAGGCATGATAAACCCCCAATCAACAGGACCATCTCACAATGCCATTTTGTTTTTTTACTAAATTAGAACTGGAATCTAGCCCTTAGACAATAGACAGAACCATCTTCTCAAAAAAAAAAAGAAAGAAAGAAAGAAAGAAAGAAAGAAAGAAAGAAAGAAAGGAAAACAAAAAAGAAGAGGAAGAAAAAGGAGGAGAAGAAAAGAAAGAAGTTAACTTTCTACATTGCTAAATTTCAAATACTGACCAATTTAGCATTCAGACTCTGGGATCTTTTTGAAGGAAAGCCCAGGAAAGGACAGTAGTAAATTGGCTCTGCTGTAAGTCTCCTGGGAAGTAATTCAGACTCTAAAGTCAGAAGCACAAAGCACTCTCTGCCCATCTTCTATCACTTTGTTCCATGTTTGTGCTGACTCACCAGAATCTAGTAAAAGAGTAGATCATTCCACAGCCACCAGCCTAAGGAACCAGCCGCTGGCAGCTGCCTCACCTGGGTGTGGCTGGGAGAACAGGGACTACTCTATTGCAAAGTCTGGAGCAAGGTTGGTAATGAACCTTTGTTGCTATACAACCTGGTAATATCCAACCCAGATCGACAGACAAGGCAATCAAACCATGATTCGGCCTGAAAATCTGAAAAAATCCAGACAATTGTAATCTTTTAGACCTCCATTACTTCAGATTAAAATGCTATCTCAAAGGAATGGAATAACTTTGCATCTTAGCCTCCTTTCAAAGGAAACCAAGCTCATAAACTAATAGAGAACAAGAGGTAAAAATAAACCATTAACTTCTAAAGCAATAGGAATATTTTTCCTTTCTTTTTCAAACAACAATCTTTTCATTCTACACTTAGACACATGCAAAGTCTTAAGGTCTCATCAACTTATTTTTTTTTTTTTAATTTTATTTGTTACTTCTTCACTTTACATCTTGCTCACTCCCCGACTCCTGGTCACTTCTTCCCACAATCCTTCCCTACCCCCTCCCCTTCATCTCTGAGCAGGCTAGGGGTCCCCCTGGGGATATTCTTCCACTGATGCAAGACAAGGCAGCCCAGTTAGAAGAACATATCCCACATACAGGCAACAGCTTTTAGGATAGCCCCTGTTCCAGTTGTTTGAGATCCACATGAAGACCAAGCTGCACATCTGCTACAGATGTGCAGGGAGGCCTAGGTCAGTCTGTGTATATTCTTTAGTTGGTAGTTCAGACTCTGGGGAACCCAGAGGGTCCAGGTGAGTTGACTCTGTTGGTCTTCCTGTGGAATTCCTATTCCTTGAGAGGCTGAAATCCTTCCTCCTATTCTTCCATAAGAGTCCCCAAGCCCCATAACCTGTTTGGATGTGGATCAGTCTGAGTCAGCTGCTGGGTGCAGCCTCTCAGAGGACAACATGCTCCTGTCTGCAAGCATAACAGAGGATCAATAATAGTGTTAGGGATTGGTGCTTGCCTATGGGGTGGGTCTTAGGTTGGGCCAGTTATTCATGGGCCATTCTCTCAGTCTCTGCTCCAGCCTCAATGCCTGAATTTTGTGTAGACAGGATAAATTTAGGTAACCTATGGTGGGACAAATGGAACCATGTCACTAGACTTGGTCACAAAAACTTGGTAAGGTCGAGTCGATTCAGAGATCCCATACCTTCTTACCTGAGAACAGTAGGAGTTTTATCTACTCTCGACCAGATTCCTGTCCTGGAACACATGACCACAACACCCCATGAAGTGGACTGCAGCAATCAGTCACATAAGGGCAGTTCTCAAAGCCCCTACCCTTGCAGATGAGACATCCCTAACATCTCAGACTAAGCCAATTGAAACATCTTCTCTTAGGCCCCAACCCACCCCAGTATATATATATATATGAACCTGTCCAGAAAGAATAAAGAACACAGGAGTTATTTAATCAAAGACAGGGAACATCTGTTGTATAGAGCTGTAGCATTTTGGGGGAAGAGAAATTCTCTCGCAAAACTTGCTACTGGAAACTTCCAAAGCCTACCAATGTCACTTCCCATACGGTGGCCCTGATCTTGGCTCGTAGCTGCTAGCTGCACCACTTCTGGAGCATTTGGCCCCTCCAGTCAGGCCAGAGCCCCGCAGATCTCTCTAGACAATGTCTAGTACACAGACAGGCAACATTTTTTCTAAATAGTAAGGACTACAATCTAACCACATTTTTGATTTCTGTTAACAGTTTCCCTCATTCTTAGAAAAAGTTCTATGAGACAGTTCGTAATTCATAATTTTTTATAATGAATAGAATTATAGCAACCTGACAAAGACAATTAAATGCATTTTTAAAAAAAAAATCTCCACTAGACACAAGAGCCCTATGACAACATCCTGACTTTCAGAGGCTTCTGGATAATGTGTAACATCAGACTGTATGCTTATTTACTTTTATGCCTATGTTGACAACTGCAAATAAAAAAATCATCTTCTGTATTCTTGCTACTATTAAGATGACAAAAGCCATGGTGAGTCACTTTCCACTTCTCAAATAGGTAAGATTGCTCCATGGTAAATTATTGACCTGAGTTAATAAACTGAAGACATCTGAGAATCAGCTTAGAAATATTATTGTGTGTATAATTTACTACATAGAGACAAAATTGACTGACCAATGTGAATAGTCAGGCACCTATCACCACTGTTTTCCTTTTATCTTATTTTTAATATTTTAAAATTCATACAAATATACATGTAGCAATAGCCACACTATGTATTGGTAAGAAAAACAAAAATATACAAGAAATGTTGTTGTATATATTAATGTTTCTAAGTAGGATGTACATGGAGGATAATGCCAAACTAAGAAAAACACTAAGTCAATTTGTGTTTCTTAAATGAATCATAGAATTGTGTCACTATTAACGATTATGCTTAAAGTGTGTGCTTCCCTGAAAGTTGTATATTGTAACTTAGTCTATAATGCGACAGAAGATGGGAGCCCCTTGGAAACTGGTCAGAGATTAGTACTTTTATAAAAGGGAATTACATGAGCTGCTGTGCCCCTTTTGCCTTGTGAAAACACAAAAAGCTACTACTCAGGTAGAACATGGCCCCCAGACTCAAAATCTGCAGGCACTTGCAGCTTAGACTTTCTGAACTCCAGACCTCTGAGAAATAAACTCATGTTATTTGTAAAGACTTAGACACACACACACACACACACACACACACACACACACACACATACACACACACACACACACACACACACACACACACACACACACACACACACACACACACACTAGTTCATGATAAATGCTGAAATGCCTGAAGAGCCTAAAAATAGTGAGCACCACTTTAAAGTAATGGAACATCTATTGGGCTGTTGGTGACAAGCCTACACTTCGTCACACTGCCATTTACTGTTCTGCGCCCCTTTTTGAGTCCCCTTCGCCTGCGAAAGAGACACGTGAGGCAGTGTTCGGGTAGTTACTACAGCGAGGCTTTATTCTTGTATCAGCAGAAGCAGAAAGACCCAAAGCCTGTGAAAGGCACTGCAATATGTACCCTAGAGTGGCATGTTCATTTCTGATTGGCTGTTCACTCATCACCCCATATTACGCCCCGGGGATGGGCAGTGACTTTGGCGCGCTTTTGCCTTTTGTACCTGTGCAGTTAGTTGTTTACTTGTGGGAGCACAGGATGCCCGCGCCATCTTGTAATGGCAAATGCTGTCACGCTCACTGTGGATCCTAACAACTCCCCCTATCAATTTTATTAAGATGGAACAGCCTATTGTCTATCAAGTGCAGCACCAACTCAGTGAGGGAAAGCAGAGGCCTGATCTCCTGTGTAAAATGAGATATTGTAATGGGTTTCTTCTCTTGTCGTCGTGTAATGAGTAATATTTCCCATATCCATCTCGATGCCTTTTGACAGAGAAAGGGAGCCTCCGCCCTGGGGCGCCACCAGGGGAAAAGGTTTCTTGGCATCAAACATTTGTGCAATCAGGCATACTTTCGGGAAATCTATCCACACTCTTGGAACATTCCCTGTCGAGTACCCACTCGCAAACGCCTCTAAATATTTAGGTATCACAGTTATTCAGGCAAGGGCTGGCTAGACTTAGACCTCTCATCAACCCAGTGTAATGGGCTGAACCCTTGGAGTGTATCGACTGAGGGTCTCAGTCATCAGATACTTTCTTAGCATAGATAGCCAAATTTCAGGGGAAGATCCTTGTTCCAGGCTATGAGTGCTTGGGCGATAGCGACCTTGTCATGTTTTTGTTGGGCTCTGAGCTTGCAGAACAACCATAACATGAACACTAATCCACAACATAGGGCTGCACCAAACAGGCCTATCCCCACCCTTTAAGAAAGAAAGAAAAGGCAGAGGTAAACCAAGAAGTAAAATCGCCAGGGGTAACAGGGTCCACTCGTGTTCCATCAAGGCTCAAGATCCGGATCTGCAATTGCTGCTGCATCTGGTCCAGCTCCCTAGTCTAATTCCCTTGTAAATAAGCAGAAAGGTTATGACTTTGAATAAATGTATCATTCATAAATCTCAGAGGTGTAATACATAGATGTGGGGTTGCTGACATGCAGCTCTTTTGAACCACATCTGTGAGTTGTTCCACATAAGCTTGGAGCAAATCAACTCTCTGATTGACCAACAGAATGCCTGATGCCAAGTGTGCATCCATTTTCTGTAGAGTGGTCAAAGCCTCAGAAGTCATTTCTGAAATTTGATTAACAACAATAGCTGCTGTAACTTGATTAGCCAAGGCTATGCCGGCTGTCACAGCTGTAGCTGCAGAGATGGTAATAGCAGTGATAATGGCTGCAGTTATATCAAAATCTCTCTTCTGTCGAAATAAAGTCAAGGTCCCAGATGTCTGAACAGGGATAGGGATCCATAGTGGTATACTGGCTATTAAGGCCTGCTTATAGACAAGAGCAGACCAGCACTGGGACATAAAGCAAGTTACATTGGTACAAGTATTAAAGGAGTTGTTGGATAAGATGAAAAGAAATGGAGGATACACACAAACTGGAGTGAGGCATTACAGTTAAGGGTATAGGAGAAATTCTGTTTAGCAGCGCCTTTTAAGAAGGCAAGGGCATAGGTTTTGGAAAAGCAGATAGGATAGCCATCTAAATTCACTATATATACTAGGAACGCAATTTAGGTGCGTCCAAATGAGAACTGAGAGCGTCTGCAGATGAATCCTTCGGGGGTTATTTTCAGGAAAGGCGAGTCACCTCGTCAGTCGCTCTGGCAGCCAAAATGGGTTGTCTTCTTCCTGTGGAAAAACACAAACCGCTCCCCTGGATCTTATTAAAATAGAATCCGGGCCTTTCCATTGACCAGTCAAAACATCTTTCCATTTTATCATTTCTTTTGGCCTAGTTGGTTCTAGGCAATGGCGATCAGCCACTGTATTGCCCTGACTGTCCAAATTCAAAAAGTTGAGAGTAAAAAGTGGCAGAGAAACAGTAACCTGTGGCACCATGGGCAGAGCTTCCTCAACTTCTCCTTTTTGTTTTATCAAATAAGTTTTAAGGGTACGATGAGCACGCTCAATGATGTCCTGTCCCTGAGGGTTGTAAGGAAGACCCGTCAGGTGTGTCACCTCCATTTGGCGACAAAATTGTTGAAATTTTTGAGAAGTGTAGGCTGGTCCATTGTCAGTTTTAAGGATTTTAGGCTTTCCCCAGGCACTCCAAGCCTCGAGACAATGTTGAATAATATGGGCCACCTTTTCTCAGGTCAATGGAGAGGGGAACATAACTCCAGAACAGGTATCAATGGAGACATGCAAATATTGTAATTTGCCAAATGATGGGATGTGAGTAACATCCATTTGCCAGATCTGTAATGGCCTAATACCCCGAGGGTTAATTCCGGTATGGGGAACAGGTAGGAATTGACAGCAGTTTTGGCATTGAGTCACGATATCTCTAGCCTCCTTTCTAGTAATGTTAAATTGACATTGTAGCGTCTCAGCTGTCACATGAAACCTTTTATGAAAGGCTTTAGCCAAATCCAATTTTGGCAAAAGGGCAATTGCAATCAACTTTGTGGCTCGATCTGCCAGGTCATTTCCATGGGACATAGGTCCTGGTAAGCCTGAGTGAGCCCTAATATGAGTTATAAAGACAGGGAATCTTCGCTTAGCCAGAGTAAGCTGACTCTTTTGAAAAACTTCTACAAGTCTGCTAGATGTCTTAATTAACCCAGCAACTTCTAATGCTTTCAATGTATTAACCACATAGAAGGAATCTGAAACAATATTTAAGGGACCTGGAAAGATTTTCAGAACCTCTGACACCACTAGGCATTCCACAATTTGAGGTGAGGTTTTATGGTATTGTTTGGATGTAACCTTATCATTAACCACATAGGCACCCACTCCTGTTTTAGACCCATCCGTATAAACTACCATTCCATCTGGGAGTGTCTCCTGAGACACAATATGTGGAAATATGATAGCTTGAGTTAAGGCAAATTGTAAGATGAGATGCTTAGCATAATGATTATCTATTTGACCATTGAAGGAAGTAACCAGCACTGCCCAAACATCAGAGGTTGCCGTTAATATTTTGGACTTGATGGGCAGTATAAGGCACTATCCAAACCTTAGGTTCCCTTCCAAAATGGGTAATGGCTGTTTTTAGTCCACGAAGGGCAAGTTGAGCAACTGCATCTGGATACCTTTCAATAATCTTTGTGGGAGAAGCATTGGGATGAATCCATAACAAAGGCCCCTCTTGCCATAATACAGCAGCTGGTAAGTGTCTAGTTTTAAAAACATATAAGTCAATGGTTTTGGTTTCATCTATGTGTTTTAACTGGGCATCTTGTAAAGCATTTTCTACTATTTGCAGAGCAGGGCTCACAGCCGGTGTTAAGGCCCT
Organism: Arvicanthis niloticus; assembly: GCF_011762505.2. Lineage (NCBI taxonomy): Eukaryota > Metazoa > Chordata > Mammalia > Rodentia > Muridae > Arvicanthis > Arvicanthis niloticus. Next base: position 860,799 of record NC_047666.1, read on the forward strand.
CAGTGAGGAAATATGAGCATCCCCTTCCAAAATATCAAATAAAGGTTTCAGCTCAGCTGAGGGAATTTTTAAAAATGGTCTTAAACAATTTATATCACCTAATAATTTCTGAAAATCATTCAAAGTATGTAAATGGTCTCTACGAATCTCCAATTTCTGAGAAATTATCTTTTCTGGATAGATAACCGTCCCTAAAAAGGAGCCAATTTCTGAAAATTGAACTTTCTCAGTAGCAACATGTAGACTTCACTGTTCCAAGGTGTTTAATAATAAGGGGTATGAGGTCTGTAAAGTAATTAAATCCTTATGACATATAATAATGTCATCTATGTAATGGGCCAGCAGCAGAGAGGGGAATTGTTTCTTAATTGGCTCGAGGGCCATTTGTACATACAGCTGACATATAGTGGGGCTGTTGGCCATGCCCTGAGGCAGAACTTTCCACTGATATCTTTTATCAGGTTCAAAATGATTAATAGTAGGTAGTGTAAATGTAAATCTTGGTCTATCTTGTGGACACAAAGGAATAGAGAAAAAACAATCTTTAATATCTATAATTATGATTTTCCACTGCTTAGGCAAGGCAGAGAGTAAAGGCAAGCCTCGTTGCACAGAGCCAAATAGTCGCATCTGTGCATTGACTGCTCTTAAATCATGTAAAAGTCTCCACTTTCCGGATTTCTTTTTAATGACAAATATGGGTGTATTCCAGGGAGAGGTAGAAGGTTCTAAATGACTGAGCTGCACTTGTTCTTTAATTAGTCTTGTAGCAGCTTCCAATTTTTCACAGGATAGGGACTATTGAGGAATCTACATGGCCTCCTCTGTGAGCCAGGGTATGGGCATAGAACCCTCAATGGCAACTAGGGAAAACCCAGGCCTTGTCTTCCTGTGTTTGATTCTTGTGAGACAGGATCTAACCTTCCTTGTTCGTTCCTGCCAAGACCCTTCCCTTCTTTAAATCCCATGCTCTTCATAATGTTTATAGCTTGTGGGGAGTATTCACTAGTCAGAACTAGTCCTAGGTCTTGTAAGATGTCTCTTCCACAGAGATTGACAGGGAGAGGAAGCACATAAGATATAAAACTTCCTGTTTGACTTTCTGGTGCCTGCCAAGTAAACAAGCGAGAACTGACTGCGGGACTGGCCTCATATCCCCATCCTTGTAGGGAGTGAAATGATTGTGTAACAGGCCATGCCTTAGGCCACCAATTAGAAGAAATAATATTTTTATCTGCTCCCGAGTCCAGAATTCCAGTAAAGTTCTTCCCCTCTATTGCTAACTGTAAGGTGGGTCTAGTTTTAAGGTCAACCACCAGATTAGTGAAGTCAGTTCCTGAGGAACCAAGCCCGTGAGCACCTCTAAGCTTCTCGGTGGATGGAAAACAATCATCTAAGCTTGGAAGGACAACCAATTGATCAATCCTGTCCCCAGGGGAGATGGAGAATACGCCTTGTGGGCTAGAACAGAGAACTTGAAGTTCTCAGGTATAATCCTGATCTATTACACTGGGGTGTACCACGAGCCCTTTTAAAGTAAGAGAGGAGCGGCCTAAAATAAGACCTACACTTCCCCCTGGCAGAGGGCCTCTATAATCAACCGGGATCGGCTGCACCCCCATGTGTGGCATTAGTAGGACTCGGGAGGTGGAGCGGAGGTCCACTCCTGCGGAACCTCTTGTGGCTCTGCAGCAAAAAGAGTCCCCTGAGTGTTCAGCAGTGTCTCATATTTTTTGGGGCCCTGGGATCTTGGGCCCGTATATCCATTTTTTGAAAAATTTTCTTCCTTAATGGCTGAGGGATTTGGAGGGAGGATCTGACCTCTTATATCTCTAACAGAGCGGCAATCCCAAGCCAGATGATAGCCCTTTCCACACCTGGTGCACAGTTTTGATGGCATTTGATTATTTGGGCATTTTTTCTTCATATGTCCCGCCTTCCCACAGGCAAAGCATCGGGCCATATGTTTTGAAGGGAATTTTCCACGATTCTGACCCTTAAGGAGGACTGCAGCCATTTCTAAGTTTGCCGCTGCAAGTCCGGCATTAATAAGGGGACCTCCCAAGCCAAGACAGACTCTTAACCAGTTTTGTAGCCCCTTGGCTCTTCGAGGAGCAATGGCTGTATGGCATTCAGCTGTGCCATTTTCAAAGATCATCTGTTCAATTAATGGCATTGCTTGTTCTGGTTCCCCAAAGATTCTGCCAGCTGCCTCAGTCATGTGGGCCACAAAGTCAGAAAAAGACTCATTAGATGTCTGAATTATCTTGGACAAATAAAGGTTACTGCCTTCCTTCCTAAGGAGAGACTTCCATGTCTTTATTGCAGCTGATGCTATCTGTGCGTAGACCTGCCCGGGATGAGTGGTCTGGTCGTTCACTCCAGCCAGCATGTCAAAAGTCCATAATTGTTGTCCCTCAGTGTTTGCATTAATCCTGGCTTGTGCTTGCAGTGCCTCGTGCCACAAGGCCTTCCACTCTAGGTATTGGCCCACATTGTTAAGTACCGCCTTCACTGTGTCCTGCCAGTCTTCTGGTGTCATAGCAGCTGTACTTAATCTCTCCACTTGGGATACAGTAAAATTAGCCCCAATTCCATATGCACATACTGCCTCAGCTAATTCTTTGACCTGCCTATACTCTACTGGGGCATGAACAGGAGCGCCTTCTGCCGCTTCAAAGACTGGAAATGCAAGCTGTAGCTGTCTCCTGGGCTGAGAAATGAATTAGAGGCACTGCCCGGGGCATAGGCTGGAGGCAAGGGCGGGGCTGAGGGATTCAACGTCTTTCTTAGTCTTATCCCAGAATGGCTATTTTTTGCATAGGTGGCTGCTTCCTCCCCTAGGCTTTCTTCTTTGGAGCTGCTAAGGTCTATGGAGGCAGGCTCCTTAATGGGGTACAGAGTGGTCCCCCCGAACTCCTCTCTCTCTTCACCAGCCGGTGAAGGGTCCTTAACCTTAACAGGCCCTGCAGTGGCCCCTGTTCCTTTCGAGTACTCTTTTCTATGACCAGGCTCCTTGGCCTGCCTCTGTTGCCCAGGCTTTTTTGCTTGCTTCTCCTTTCTAGGCTCCTTGGCCTGATCTTTTTCCCCAGGTTCCTTGGCCTGATGCCGGCTAACATGCTCTGTTTCTGATAGCCTGGAGTGGACCTCTCTTGAAACCTCTTGACTTGCCCTAATAGCTGTGCTGCGAGCTGGATCCTCACAACACAAATGAGCTAAAAATGAAAGCAATGCAAGCAAGAGGCCAACTAGTGCAGAGGCGGCAATGAGTGAAAATCCGCTCGCAACCAAGGCTTCCACCCCAAACATACCTCTCAGAGATGTACCTCGATCCTGTAGTCTTTTAACCCACCCCGAATCTCAGGGGGGGTCTCCCGCGGTGCCTTGAAATTCCCGGGTTTCGGCACCAAATTGTTCTGCGCCCCTTTTTGAGTCCCCTTCGCCCGCGAAAGGGACACGTGAGGCAGTGTTCGGGTAGTTACTACAGCGAGGCTTTATTCTTGTATCAGCAGAAGCAGAAAGACCCAAAGCCCGTGAAAGGCACTGCTATATGTACCCTAGAATGGCATGTTCACTTCTGATTGACTGTTCACTCATCACCCCATATTACACCCCCGGGGATGGGCAGTGACTTTGGCATGCTTTTGCCTTTTGTACCTGTGCAGTTAGTTGTTTACTTGTGGGAGCACAGGATGCCCATGCCATCTTGTAATGGCGAATGTTGTCACGCTCACTGCGGCTCCTAACAATTTACCATCCTGCAAACACATTTTTTTTTAAAGAAACTAAGAAAAAAAAAAAAACAGGCAAACTGAGGTTTGCATGTCTGATGCAATAACTGAAACATCCTTTAAAATAAGTATGCTATCGTGACCTCTGTGATATCTATATGGCTGTCTCTTTCTGCTGGCCTCTATGTCTCCTCTGTATCTTCTCACCTCTCTCAGATGGCTCACAGATGAAAACAGAATGGGTCTCTAAGGCTCGGCTGTCATTAGGTAAAATCTACACATTAAAGAGGAGTCTTTGTTCTACTCTTCTCTGTAAAAACTACTATAGTTCAGTAGGAAAAGGCACTTGAGATCCTTGACATCAAACCTACATACCTGGACTTAATCCCTGGAATCCACATTGTGAAAAGAAAGAGCTATTGTCTTACCAGTTGGCCTCTGACCTCAACATATGAGCCATGGGCATGAGAATGCACTTAAACACACACACACAAACACACACACATGCATACACACACACACACTCACATGCAAACATGCATACACACACATGCATACGCACACCTTCACACTATAAATAAATAAATAAATAAATAAATAAATAAATAAATGTTAAAAAGTCAAAGACCTATAACTGGTATAACATACTGGTACATTTCCCATTCTCCATACCCTGCTTTCTGTGGGGCTCAGGCAATTCAACCCAATTGTCAAGGTCTTAGTACAAGTACAGAATGTGTCATGCTAATAGCAGATGCAAAATTGCTGGGACAGGAGCTTTACACAAGAAGTGAACTGCCTCTACCAAATGAGAAGAAGTAAAGAAGTGCTCTCTCTTGGCCCCGCAAAGACTTGGTGGCCTCAGGTCAGCTAGTGGTTTGCTGATCAAGAAAGAAAATGACTAGCAATGCAGTGGATTTGACTGAAAAAGAAACCTGAAAATATTTGAAGTAAAAAGCTTCCCCTCAAAGTAACACCTCCTCATTCCCCTATGCTCACCCTCCTGATTTCTTACGTTCTGTCTTAGATTTCTATTGCCGTGATAGACACCATCACTAAAAGAAAACTGGAAAGGAAAGTTTTATTTTATTTTACACCTCTCAGGTCACAGTACCTTACTGAGGGAACTCTGCAGGAACCCAGAAGCAAGAGGCCATGGAGGGATATTGCTCACTGGCTTATTTCTATGATTTGTTCTACCTTCTTTCATAGAGCACCAAGGAACACCTGCCCAGAGGTGGCAACACCCACAATGGGCTGGACTTTTTCACACCAATCACTAATTTAAGAATATGCCCTACATGCTTGCCAGCTAGCCAATATGATGGGGATATTTCCTCAATAGAGGCTCCCTCCACCCAAATGACTCGAGCTTGTTGACATAAAACTAAGTTAAGTTGACATAAAACTAGCCAGCTAAGTAGATTGTTGAGATGTAATTCCATATGATAAAAGTGTTATTTGGCAAGTTTCAAGGATTAGTGAAACCTAAAGAACGGAACAGATACTTATCAAAAGAAAGCAGATAATTCATTTTTCTACTATCAAAATCACATCACTACATCTTATGGAAAAACACTTGTATCTCAAAACCATTTTACCTCTGCACAGTCCTGGTGTGATATCTGATGTGTAGTCCCTTTGGCATTTTTCTTCTCTTGTTTCTGTCACCCAATCTGACTTCTTCTTGCCGGTCTCAGGAAGCCAGAGGAAGTATGGAAGTTTCAAAGATAATTGAAAACATATTTTAACTCACTGTGTCTTTGTAAAAGTAAAAAGAAAAGAAACATTGCAGAACTCTGGATCTCTAGATTTACAGCACTCATATAAGTTAGTTTCAATCCCTCTGTAATATAAGTGAATATCATTTTATTATTCACATGACAAATCCTAGACAGGAAAATAAACTCTCCAGGCTATTGCTACATGGTTAGCTAGCAGATGAAAAGCAACACCCAAGAGAAGCCAAATTCTTGGCAAGCTATGAGAATCATTTCTGGTTTTTTTTTTTTTTTTTTTTTTTTCCCCTCTTTGTCAGATATAAAAACTCTGCAATTTTGGTAGCTGAGCAGAAAAATGAAGGCAATAAGTTTACATAAGATGTTTCCTGAATAAATACAAATGTGTGTTCACATCCCTGAAGATGAAGCTTTAGTGGAGAATGGAAGGTCTAAGTCTTTTAATGCCACCCAGAGGTTCAGATTAATTATCCTTTCAGTTAAGGTCACTGACAGAGCAAAGGATTTTCAGGCCCCCTAGAGCCAAGTGTTATCTTTCTTATACAGCAACCGTAAATGCTTAAGTAAATCAATACTTGGCAATTTGCAGGTAACAGGCAGGGTTATTAAATAGAAATAGGATATGATAATCTGGGTGTAGATGAGCCTGATAAGCCAGAAGGGAACAACTGAACCTGATAGTGTACATTGTAATAAAATACCCATTTCAATAGAAGGAGTAAAAATGCCATATAATGATAAAACCTAAACCAAGCATTTCACGATTTGATGGTATATGAAATACTGGAGGAGAGCAATATATATTCCTGAAACAGCATGCATCTAAAAAGAACCAGTTCTGTGATCTGTCTTCTAATTATGCCAATGGGCTTTAGTTTAGAGCAGTTTATGTTCAGCATTTCAAGCTGCTTCTCTCTTCCTGCCTTAAAGTTCATGGAGCTAACCATCTCTGTGTGTTTTCACTAATGTCAAATGGTCTGTGTCCATTATACAGGGTGCTTCACACTGGGTGTATTCGCTGCTCAACAGAGCTCTGGGTTCTCTACCCTGTGCCTCTATAGAAGAGTGATTTTAAATATTGTATTTTATGTATAAAACTCTAATGTGACTACATTTTAATCATAAAATTTTATTTTCTGGGCATATCAAGATTGCTTTAGAAATAAAGTTGGATGATTCTTTTGAACCTTAATTTGGTTACAGAGCATTTCCTTTAAATGCTTTTTGTGCACCATTATAACAAAGAACTTAAGAGCATGGCTGAAGACAAGTCCATATGTCTTTAGTGCCAGCACTCAGAGGGCAGAGGCACGGAGATCTATGAAATCTAGGCCAGCCTGGTCTACAAAGCAAGTTCCAGGAAAACCAAGGCTACACTGAGAAATCTTGTCTCAACAACAACACTAAAATATCATGTCTTGAACTCAGAATTTTGAATGTAAGTTAAAAAGCAAAAGTTAAGAGGCAAAAGACATTATAAGATAAACTACAGTTAGGCTCTGAACTTGCAGTGTCCTAAACTCTTCATAATCACTGACATTTTAACCAACTAATTGCTCTTCCAGAAAGTTCAACACAAGGTAGTTTTTTTTTTTTTTTCCAGGAACATTCATTCCTGGAACAGAGCACATTAGATTTTATACATGATCATGACAAACATGAGTGTCAGATGTCACCAGTAGCTTTTTTCCCCATGTGTTTGAGTGTTTTGATGTATGTGTGTTTGTGCACCATGCACATTCCTTGTATCTGAGATGGAGACCATATGAGTGAATCTGGAATTACAGGTGGCTGTGAGCCTCCAATTAAGTACTGGATATTGAACCCATAGCAAATGTTCTTAACTCCTAAGCCATCTTTGAGGCCCCATCAATAACCTTTTTAAAAGTGATTTTAAACCACTTATATTTATTGTCTTAAAGTTTTGGAGCATCAAAACTTCAGGCATAGTTTATGTGGAACCTCTGGTCAGAGCTTCTGCAAGTTGGAAACGATATACCACCATACTACTTGCCTTTAGGAATCTCAAGGTCCTCTTGTAGATCATTAAGCTGCTGACAGGACTTAGCAGTGAGAAGGTGCAGAACTATGGCTCTATATACTTGCTGTTGTACGTCAGGGACTTTCTCCCCCTATTAGCTGCCTGGAGTCCTCTTACACTGTGGCAGTTTATGTTATTTTGTAACATTCCTTTGCAGGAATTTCTTTCTTAAAGTGTATATCTGTGTTTTAGCGTTCTATTATTGTGAAGAGACACCATGACCAGAGCAATTCCTATAAAGTGAAGCATTTAATTGAAGCTTGCTTATAGGAGTTTAGTCCATTGTGATCATGGTGGGAAGCATGGCAGCATGCAGGCAAACATAGTACTAGAAAGGTAGCTGAAAGTTCTACATCTGCATGAGCTGGCAGCAGGAAAAGAGAAATTGGGCCTTGCTCAATTTGAAACCTCATGGCCCACCTCCAGTGGTATGCTTCCTCCAACCAGGCCACACCTACTCCAACAAGGCCACACCTACTCCAACAAGGCTATACCTCCTAATGCTACTCTCTGAGCATTCAAACATATGAGCCTAAAGGGGGCCATTCTTATTCAAACCACCACAATCTGATTAAATTATTCCCACCTAGAATGTTCTCTCTCCCTCAGAATATATTGATTCAATGTCATAATTATTTCTGTAAAACACCTTTACTTTTGTATATACTTATCAAAGCAATATAGAATTGAGGCTTAAATAAGAGAAAAAAATCAGTTGCTTACCGTTTGTCTGTCATACAACTTGCAATATTATAATGTGAAAACATTGCTAAACGTCTTTGTATCCAAGTAGAGACTTCATAACCATAAAATATTTATAACTATAATCATGGAACATTAGAAAATAAGTAAAAATATGTTAGCTTTAGTCTCTTCTAACTTCCCATAAATATAATTTGTTCATGTAAAAGAAAAACTGTGTCCACATAGTTTTTCAGAAATATTAGCATTCCGTATTAAATAGATAGCAGAAACGAATAGAAATGGTTTGTTTTTGTTTGCTTGTTTACTGTATTGAAAGAGCTCAAAAGAAAATATGGTAACTTCAAACTGCCTTTACCACAGTTATCTTTTCAGCTCTGCATGACAAATGAGTGCAATATCTGTCAGGGTACAGACACACAGGGCTTTCAACAGACAAAATTGCAAATGAACATTTGTATTTGGAAAAACACCAGGTTAGCACCTTATTTATTTATTTATTTATTTATTTATTTATTTATTTATGAGTTCATACATTAGGTGTAAGACATTTCCTTTTAAACTGTTTTTAAAGTACACAAGGAGTAACAGAGGAGATTTATGGTAGTTTCAGCACTGTCTCTTTAAACTTTTATATTCTCAACCTATGAAAAATGAATGTTCAGAAAATAAAAGTATGTCTATGGGGAAGTATGAAGTAAGGGTTAAACAAATGCCAAGTGCCCAGCAGGTCTAGGAAATACACTGGAAAAGCCTAGGAAAATGTGAGAATAGTTAAAAAAAAATCTCTGTAATCAACTGATGGCCTTGCCAGTGCTACACACTAAGGCAGAAGTGAGGGTCTACCTGTCTCCACCTCTCCTGTAACTGAACTGGAGCCTTCTGTCCCAATCCCTGCTAGTAAATCAGGACACTGCTTACATTAGTAACAGGATAAGGAAATGTAACCCAAGAGTTTGGCCACTGCCTGTCTGCACTGCTGATAAGAGCTCCGTTCCCAGTCAGGAAGCTTCTCTTCACAGTGAGTGAGTTAACCCAGAAAGGCTCTTCAAGGTGTTAGGTGATTGTTGGTCCTCAGGAGACATCCATATGATCCCTTCCAAGGCTCTGGAGAAATCACAGAAAAGGAGGCAGCAAAAATGGAAGAGCCATAGGTTGGGAGGGAGAGCCGTGAGCTGCTGTTTTCTAGGTATGACATGGTTGTTACACTCATAAAGTCACAGGATCTGCAGTTACCTGCACAAGACCAGGCTCCATCAACATTCATTTATACATAGGGGTGGGGCACATGAGGCCTATGTCTTCCTGGAGAGCTATTGGCAGTTGAGGGCTGCTAGTGGTTGAGCCACTGGTAAGGTATCCACACTCCAGTGAGTAGTGCCACACCCATGACCCTGCAAGCTAATCTAGTTAAATTCAGTGGGCCTCAAAGGAAAAAACAAAAAACAAAAACAAAAATGAAAACCAATCAAACAGCAACAAAACTCCAAAAGCTGTCCAAGTGGAGAGGAGACTTGGAAGAACTGGATGGTGTTGAATGCGACCGTACGTATATTATATACATGTATGAAATCATCAACAAATAAACTAACATTTTAAAGAAGAGACTCCCAACAACCTATAACATCTGTGTGATGGATTTCTTACTGAAGCTCTAAGGAGATTTTGCTTACTTTTGTATTTTGTAAACACTGTAATCTCTGTTTCTTCATGGCACTTTGTTTGTTTGTTGAATTGATCTTTATTCATGGTATGTCTCCCAATAGAACAAAAACCTCAGTACCTTGGGATTATCTAACTGTCTGTAGCCTGTGGAAGCCCTCCTGACTGTCATTTAATTAATATCCATTAGATGTTTGTTGAACAAAGAGAACATGACTTTCTCAGGGGCAACTGCACAGCAAATCCAATGATGATGTGTTGGAGTTATTTATCTGAGCAAGATTTGAACTGCAAGTCAAAATAGTGAGTGAAGTTTCAAAGAGTTTCGCAGATACAGTACATAGCAGGTACTGGGAAAGAAGCAGCAGTGGGTCAAGGTAGGGGATGAAAAGTGTTTGCAGGCCTACATGGGAACCAGAGGGGACGAAAACACATAGAGAGCCTCAGAGGCTAGTCAGGTGGCAGCAAAGGGAAAGGAGACTACAGCCTATGGAAGTTTGAATTTTCAGAAAGTCAAGCAGACAGCTTTGAAGTGGTTCAACAAGGAAAGAAGTATAGCACTTTCGGTATGCTCAGGAAGATTTCTATTGAATGTCTCAAGAAGAGAGACCCAGGACAGAGATTTTTGCCTGTCTTTCAGTCTGAAGCTGTTTCAGCATTCCACAAATGATGTTAAAGAGCTTCAGTGAGCTCTAAAGACTTGGGTGCTCCTTATAATAAAACTGCTCATTTTGTATGTCCTCAAGGAGGAACAAAAAAGAGAGGAAATGAGGAACTTGTGGGGATTCTCTGAAGAAAGCACAGCTGAAGGACACAGAGGACAGTGTCACATTCTGCCTACCCTTTCTGGGGCATCTTATTGGTCTGAAAAGGTTTGTAGAGCATGGTCATTACTAACCCTGAGTTTTGGCACAATTAGAGATTCCGGCAAGAAAACCAAGCAACCTTTAGTTGGGTTGACTGTGTCTATGCTGCAATATTGTTTATATTAAGCAGTTCTTGCATTTTAACAGAGAAAGCATTATATCCATACTTTGAAATAACCTGAAATGTTTTATGTTGTTAAAGAACCTATCCAGATCACCAATTCTAGAAGTTTCCTTTAATTATACTAACACTAATCCTGCAGATAAATATCTTCTTAGTATTTTTTGGTTTTGATCAAGAAAAAGACCCTTGAAATATAGTTAGCTTTTCACTTTAATGCATGCATCTGAACATTCTAAGGAACTTCAAGGAATGCAGAAAAGCTGACAAAAGGCAAATATTGGAGTAAGAAGACTCAGTATCTTAAATATGAAAGTGAAATTGGATTTCATTATACAATATGGAACGGATTACAAAACCCACAGCGCAGAGGCAGTCTGTTTGCTTCCTTTTGATGTGGTTCTGGAGTGGAACTACAATTAGCCAAAATGAGACTTGCATGTGCAGCTTAAAGGGATAGGGTGCAAGATTGCAGCAGGGCTCAAAATGCTACAAGCTCAATCTGGTCTCATTACAGCTTAAAATTTTATTGTCTCCTTAGATAGCACAATTTTTATGTTATCAGAGTATCCCCAACCCATTATCTCACAAATGCAATTATAAATGCATTATAAATTCACCCAAGCTGATAAAAAAATCAAAGTCGTAAATTGATTTGAAGTAAAGAATGGGGTTAGGGAGGAGATGGTGGTCAAGTTGTAAATGGAATATTGCTCAACCTTATAGGTCAGAAAAAACCTGCTTATACTAAGGGAGTTACATGCCTGATACTAAAGCAGGGCTAGTGAGCAGATCCAACGAATAGAGGTATTTGCTGCTGAGTTTGGTAAACTGAGTTTGATGTATAGGTCCTATATGGTATGTCTCCTCTGACCTCCCCATACAGTGTGGTATGTGGAAATCCATACACATATACAAATAAATAAGTAACTATAATAAATAAACTTATTTTGGTTTTAGTTTGCTATACTTTTCTTGGCCAATGGATAATCTTTTGATTAGCACATTAATTATACATAATAATAAATTCTGTATCTTTTCATAGGGCATAGAAAGCATGTTGATTATATTCACTGTCCAGTACACTGTCCTGTCACCCCCCTTTCCATTTTGGCTGACCCACATTTCCACTTCCCAAATAACTCCCAAATTATTCTGTTTTCAGGTTGTTTGTTTCTGTGTGTGTGTTGAGGGGACAGGTTTTGTGAATGATGTGTGTGTGTGTGTGTGTGTCTAAATAAATTTGATTAGCATTGCTTACAGGAACACAGGCAACTTATCAGTGGCTATAGCAATGTAGAAAATGATTTCAGAACTGGCAGCAACTATGAATTATTACTCAATCTTCATCAATGAGTGGGGTCACAGGAACCCCACCCTCATTCATGAGGTAAGGTTGATTGGCCAGATTTGGGGTCTTCTACAGATTGACACAGTTACTGTTAGTTCATGAGTGTAAAGGCCATGTCTTTCTTAGAAGACAGCTTTCTACGACACTTTGGTACTGCAGGTTGCCCTTGTATTCCTTCTATCATCTTTCTGTGATGTTCTTTGGGTCTTGGAGGGAATGATGTACATGTTGTATTTAGGGCTGAGACCTCAAGAACAATGTGTCCTTAACACATTAATCTGTGATGAGTCTGCAGTAGCCACTATCTATGGCAAAGAGAAGCTTTTCCAATCACAGCTGAGAGTAACACTACTTGGCCAAAACCAAATATTGTCATTTAGCAAAACAATAGTAGGAGCTTCCCTGCTACGACTTATAAGCAAGCTAGCAACAGGCTTTTGGACAGTTTTATGGTATTGAGCAGGAATTCCTCCTGTGGAATGGGCCTCAAATCTAATTCAATGGTTACTACCAGTATAGCTATACCACCCTTGTGTCAGTGGGAACCTCTTGCCTGGCAGATTGGCACTTTCATTAGTGTGCTTTTAGTTGCTGTGACAATCACATGACCTAAAGCAACTTATAGGAAGAAAGAATTTATTTGTTTTACACTTTCATATTTAAGTCTATCACTGAGGTAAGTCAAGGAAGGAATCCAAGCAAAGTTCCTTGCTGGCTCACACCCAGATGCATGCTTAGCCAACCTTTTTTATATAGCCCAGGGCCATCTGTTCAGGGAATGGTGTGGTCTACAATTAGCTGGGTCCTCTTATATCAATTGGCAATTGTTATACACAACCCACATTCCCACCCTCAATGTGCCCTTGAGACGTACCCACAGGCTAATCTGTTCAGGGTAATTCCTCTATTGAGATTCCCTTTTCAGATGACAACTTGAGAGTCAAAGCTAAGGACAGTACTACAGCTCAAAATGTCCAGAACTGAGTGAGACCGTAGATTACTCTTCTATTCCAGCAGCCTGCTAGTGTTCCTTGGAACTGTAAGAGCTACTCAGAAGGAGGAAGCCTTCAGCTCAATTCCAGCTTGGTTCCTCTTTGTCCTGTAACTAAAGCTTGTGCTGTCTTGCCATCATGCTATGGTGAGAAACCAAGACCAGTGATAATTTGGGCAGAAGGGAAAGTTCAGACACCTCCCTCAGCAACAACAGACAGGGAGTATCCCATCTGTGGCATTGGGGCTTTCATTTAATGGCACCTGGGAGTTTTAGCCACCCATGCAGTGTGTTTCTATTCAAACTCTCATTTCAGTTCAATTTTTAAATTAGCTTACAGAGTATTAGGTTTTCCCGTGCCTACTTTTTCATTAACTTAGTTTCAGCTGACACTCACCCACTCCTTAACGTTCACAGTTGACATTCATATCCTGTAGTGATTTCTGTAGAATTTTACAAGAGTTAAATTGTTTATTATTATTAATTATTAACATCATTATATTAATACATTGTTATATTATATTATTAATTATTAATAATATTTATTATTATTAACATAGAGGTTGCTTAGTTCTTCATTGGACATGCAAATATGCTAATCCTTGTTACAGTCATTCAAAGATGTATACCCATTAAATTAGTATACAAATTATGTGTGCAATTTATTAAACCAAATGGTCCTCTATTGTAAATTATTTATATACATGTAACATCACAGTGTACAGATAAGACTATAAGCATTTTTTAAAGTATGTCATGACTTTTATGTCATTTTCCTTAGGCAGCCTGCAACAGCAGCTACAGTCTTACAGTTATGAAGATAAATTTGTATGACACATCATACCAGAACCAGTTATTGTACAACTGTGGGGAGATTTTGGCACTAGAAATACAGTAGAGGCACTCAAAATCATAAGTAGAGAAACATATAAATCAATTTTTATCACATTGGCCCTTAAGAGTTTCTGTCTTTAAAGTTTTATTGTTCTAACTACTTTGATGCACTTATATTAAGTGTGGTAATTATGCATAGCATAAAATGAATCTTTCCAAGTGCAGAGTTTAATGCATTACAAGCATTCACAGACGGTAACAACAGGCACTGCCTCACCACTACTACCAGAAGAGCCTGTCTATCTACTGCAATAGAATTTTGGTTGAACTTGGATGGCCACTTTCTGTCGGGGCGTGGAAGGGTATCGTGGTTCTTGGGTTGTGGGTTCCACCATGCTCCCAGAACCCAGGCTCCTGACTTGAGGTCAAATCTCCATTCAAACTGCACCCTTCAGTCACTTAGGACACAGGTAGAGGGCGTGAACAAGCCCCAGGCCCTAGAGAGATTTACATACTAATGAGGTACCTGAAGGCCAGAGGGTGGAGTCAATTAAGCATTCCTCCCCAACCTCTCCCCCCCTCTTTCCCTCCCTATTTAACTCAGGACTGCCCTGTTTTTTTGGGGGGGGGAGGGGAAGGGGTGCATCCAGACCCATCCACCATCTGTCATGCCAATAAACCCATTTTGGAAACCCAAGGAATTTCTTGTGTTTGGGGCCACACCATGAGGGACTGTGGAGTCACATTAGCCGGGCCTAACTTCCAGCTGGAGGAACCCAGAGTGTTCCCAGCCAACCACACACAGCATGGTGTATGGAACCTTGCATTCCCCAATCTTTTTTCTCACAACTTTCTGTTTCCTTGTGTCACCAATTAATATTTATTATTATTATCCCCAAAGAATCCAATGCCAACCTTTGAAGAAGGGATATATATTTTAAGCCAGATTTATTAAGTTGAAAATGTTGCTCAAGTTTACACAGATTGACCAAAGGAAGCCAGGCTTAGCAGCTATGCCCTTAAAGACCTCACTCTGAGTTCTTACTCTTTCACATATTCAGGAAGGTATTTCAGCTGTAACCATATGTCCAGAAAATTCACACTTATCTTTAAATATGCATTGTACCACTTTAAAGTACCAAGTGTTTAAATTGACTTCTGTAGGTGACATACATATATGTGTATATATATAGTATATTCATATGTCTGATTAAAATCAGTCAGGTGTGTTACTTCATGTGAGGTCAGAGTCCCCATGTGTTTTCCTTTCTGGTCATGTCTGCTCTGAGAGTATCTAAAGGGCACAGACCTGGCCAAATACTCATGGCTCTTCACTTACGCTCATGTGAGAATTAGAAGCCAGCTAAATCTTGTACTCTTGAAACTTGAATTTCATGACAAAAAAAATCATGCCAGATTCATAATCTCATATCAGATTGATGGCTTTCTTTTTATTCAGTAGACATAACATTTTTAGAGTTTTAAGGACATTTCCTAGAAAATTGTCTTAAAATACCATGTCTTTCAGAAACAAAAAAATGTATTTTTAGATATTTACACTTTGGAAATAAAATTTGTTGAAATTTGATATTAGTACCATTATTTAAAGCTGACTTTTTTCTTTGTATTGAAGACCCCCATACTCAGGAGACCCTTCCTCAAGCCTCCGGAAATCGCGACCACCCAAAGATCACAAGAAACCATACCTGAATGTAATCAGCAGAGGCTTTATTAGGGAAGTAAGCCGGCGGTCAAAATGACAAGCTCTTTAGCTCCCAGAGCAAGGTTTTGGCTCAGAGTGGTGGGTTAAAGGGTCTTTTATAGCATGGGGTGGGGAAAGGAAGGCATTTTCACACGCTTACACATGAATGGTTGCATTTTCACGTGCTTACACACATGATTGGTTGTTTTACAAATTTTGAACATAGCACTGGGAAGACCAAGGGAGGGGTAACCAAGAACAATGGAACATTTCAGAGAATCTAGCCCAAATGATCTAGAGTCATGTGAAAATCACTCTGCACACTCATTCTTCTCAAAAATGTGTTTTTTTTACCATGCTATTGTGTCCTATCCTGCCATTTACCAACTATTTCAGATTAACTATCTTCTGGCTATAGCCCCACCTAGGTGGCAGCATCTTTATCTGTAGTCAGGAATGCCTTCCTGCCTTGGGCCCCTCCCACCCATAGGTGGGAGAGGCTTGAGGAATGTAATCCAGCAAGTGTCTTTCATCTGGAATGTGAAGGCCTGAAATCTTATTTTCAGTTCCAAGTTCTGTAAGGCAAAAAATCTACACATATTTCATAAAATGGCCTTTATAATTTTTCACTCTACAGTATCTGAAGACAAAAGTATATCACGTAGCTAACTAAATGAATGTATTTCCCCTCTACTAATGATGAATTTGTAGTGAAGGAAGTCTGCAGTCAGTCTAACAAGATAAGAGGAACGTCTAACAAGACAATCTTAGAAAAAAATCTCTGAACTGTGAATTTTAAACAAAAATTCACTGTGAAAGATATGTAAAACACACCAGTGATAATTGTTTCCATGTCACTGGTTTTTACAGGTATATAAGAGTTGTAGGCAGTGGTTTATGAGGGTTACAGGCAGCTCCCTGTCTGAAGGGACCAAGTCAGACCACGGGGTGAATATGTAGATCAGATTGTTTTAATGTTGTATAAATTTGGCACCACTGTATTTTTAAATAAATTGTTGTTGTGAAATTAGTTGTGGTTTTTTTTTTTTCCATTGTGGTTTCCTGTATGAGATTTGAATGAGGTAGCTACAGTAGGCATTTCCCAAGAATTTATAAGTTCCCAAACTGGAAGTAGCAGACATGACCACTTAAAATGGCAATGATAAGATTTATAATGTAAGCTGAAACAGTTCCCAATCACCCCTCCCTGGAAATTGGTAGGTGAACTTGAATTTCATGACATAATATTTTATGCCAGACCCATAATCTCAGATTGATGGCTTAGAACAGAATTTTCTAAAATATGTTTTTTTCTAACTTGTTTACTTAGATATCTGGTCAAATAATTAGAAAAATCACATATAATCTCCTCCCCTTGGTAACACATACCAATCTATGAATTAACTCATAACTAACATGATTAATGTATTTATTTTAAAAATTGAAATTCTGACTAAGAAATCTTATATTTTGTATGTAACCTCTATGGAGTCCATCTTTGCAGAAGATACCATGCATACTGGTATATAGGCACAAACTCAATGTGTTTCTCTTAGATTAACCAATGGTGTGCATCATAATTGCCAATAGGGACAGAACGAAGGCATGCTCTTCAGTGTAGAAAAAATATGAAGAGTATAATATGGTTGAGGTAATTTCTTTTTGTTTGTTTTTGAGACAAGCTTTCATATAGTCCAGGCTAATCTCAACTTGCTAGAGGTAAGCCCGACTTTGACCTTCTCATTTTCCTGCTTCTGCTTTTGGGGTGTTGAAATTACAGGTTTGTACCATTGTACCCTGTTTTATGGAATACTGACGATCCAACCAAGGGCTCATAGTTGCTACGCAAGCACTGTAGTCAACTGAACTATACCACTAGCCCATGAAGTAGTTTCCTCTACCAACATTTATGAAGAAAATTCAGAGGTAACTGTGATGTTAATGAACATGCTTTGGGTTATTGAGTCATGAGAACAAACTTAGAGGGTTTGTGTTGCTTTTCACTAATGTTTATCTCCAAGAGCTCAGACCTCCAACACGTAGTTTTGTCTGAGCTCTTGGAGGTAATTAATAATATAATAATAATGCTATACAATAGATCCTGGAAATATTGTATATTATGCTCCCAGATGCTACAGATGACCAGCAGTTATTGAGCGCCAAGTTAAGCTCTGGATATAAAAAGATGAGTAAGACAACATCTCATCCTGAAACTTGTAAAACAAATATATAAACAGATCATTCCAGAAAAAAATGATAGCAATGAGAAAATCAAAAACTGATGTCTAGGTCATGCCATTAGGTGGTAATAATGTATTATTGGTTTCATATTGTGAGTAACTAGGAAGGGTGTCATGGAATTAGCAATCTGAGAGGATTTGCAACTCTGATGGAAGCTAAAGTCCATAGATGCTCTTAGTTTAGTAGAAGCTACTAAAATGTGGAGGCCAAAATCTGCTCTAGTCTATCTCAAAAAAAAAAAAAAAAATAGGAACTAAATATGATAAAATGATGTCTAGACTTTCACAGAAAAGGACTAATTCTTTGAGCCAAAATGTATAATCTAACCGTCTTAAAAGATTTGTTATGGAAGCCATTGAATGGATCCTTCAGCCTATCCTTTACAAATTATTCCATTTGTGGGATTATGTTGAAATTTATTTCATATAAACTTTACATTCAGTCATTTTAGTTGTACAATCTGTGCCATGGAGCCTGTTTTCAAAGTTCCACAACTGGAAAATGAATTGCCAGACTATTTGGTCATCCCAAAGTGCAACTCATTAAAGATTAATCCCACTGTTCCTCTGTCATGCCAGCCCTGAGAGAGTTATGTTGTGTTTGGCCGGACTTTGGCTATAACTGGGATAACTGAAGTCACACAGCAATTCTGTATTATTTTACTTAGAACAAGGTTTTCATGGTTTATGTATATTGCAGCATGTGTCATAATACCATTTCTCTTGAAGCCTAAATAATACACACACACACACACACACACACACACACACACAAACACACACACAAACACACACACACACACCATTCTCCAGCCACATTCATGTTATCAACCTCTGGCTGATTCCACCTCTTTGCTGCTGTGAACAAAACTGCCACAAATATACATGAACAAATTGAGTTGGCCTCTACTTTCACTCCCTTTCAACATGCACTCAGAAATGTGGCTGCTCATCCTACAGTGACTCTGCTTTTACTCTGAGGAATGGCTACGCTGTTTTCTGCAACATCTGCACCACGGTACATACCTATGAGGAAGGCATAGAGAATCCGATTTCTCCACATCCTCATCAACACTTCTACTTTACTGGCTTTTAATTATGGTCCATGACAGCTGTCACTATGATAAAATACTCAAACAATTTTTCAGAAGAACCAATTGGGTTTACAAGTGTGGCCCTGTGGCTCTGTGCCTGTGCAACAACAGCACACCACAACAGGAGAACTAATGCAAGAAAGTCATTCATATCACAATGACTGCAAAGCAGAGAGATTGGAAGGAGTTTACGTGGCCTGCAGTGGCTGGCCCTCATCTCTAACAGCAGCTGACTGAGACAGATGCAGATACTTACAGCCCATCATTGGACTGAGGTCTGAGACTCCTATGGAGGAGTTAGGGGAAGAACTGAAGGTGCTGAAGGGCATGGCAACCCTATTGGAAGATGAATGGTGTCAACTAACCCGGACCCCTGGGACATCCCATAGACTAAGCCACCAACCAAAGAACACTGCTGGTTCCAGGCTCCCAGCACATATGTCGAAGAGGACTGTCTGCCTTGTCTGGCCCCAGTAGGAGAGAATGGGCCTAATCCTGTAAAGATTTGAGAAGGATAACCCCCTTAAGGGGGTCCTTTTTGGGGGTGAAGAACTCTGGGGGGGGCAACATTTGGGATGTAATAAACAAAATAAATAATTAAAATATCTATCAAGTTGCAATTGATCTAAATTTGTATGAAGGAAAAAATCCATTAATTTTCAGAGAAAAAAAAATGTCATTTCTGATGTACAGCATTTACAGCATTACAGTGCATTTGCCTGCACTGTCAGGACATAGACACCACTCTCTTGTACCTTGTAAACATGGAGTTCTGCAGGTAGAAAGACTGAAAATCACCACCCCAGAGACACAAAGTGTGTCTATAAAACCAGTGTACTTTGTTCTTAAACCAACTGTGGAAATAAACCTTGAAAGTTTATTTATCCAGTATCCTTATTTGAAAAAGGATGATGTCCCTAAACCTGTCTTCCAGGGTTAATGAAGTCTTTGTGCTTGCAAAACACTGCATTTCTGAAGCAAGTACCCAAACAATCCAGACTCCCCATCACCAAGAGAATTCAAAAATCACCCATCTGTTATAGATGAATGACCTCTGTATTTATGTACTGGAAATTACCTGCTTAGAGAGCCACCTGGACAGCATTCTACTGTCTTTTTGCCAGGCTTTGTATTAAAAGGGCTAAATGCCATTGTGGAAAACAATCACTGACTAAGAGTAAATGTGGGGAGAGAATGCAGATTTCCATACCGTTACCAAGAGATCAGAGAATGAGACAGAGATAACCTCGATGACTGTTCCAACATAACAGAGAATCTTGGCTATTCTTGTTCGGATAAATAATGATGGCAACAGGAGCTTGAAAGTACAAGCAGAGAGATGTGTAAAATGCTAGTGTGTTTTAAAAGTATTGGTTTCAATTTATGTATATAGTTCAGTTGCATAAGTTCTAGAGTGTGTTTCACCCTAGTGATGAAAATTAGATTAAAAGACGATATTTGGGACTTATTTATTATCTCTTTTTAAAACCTTAAATAACCATAAATAAGGAGCACATCATTTCTTTCAATATGTTAGTCCCCAAATGTTTCCTCTTTATTCCATCATCCAATAGAAACCTAGAAGTTTATCTAGTCCAGCTTATTTATGGATGCCCAGGAATTTATTAAAATGATTTGGTAGTTCATTTCTGAGCACACAACTAACAGCTGTATGCTAGTACATAGTTTGATTAAAAGAGTATTTCAAACACCTTAGCAAGACAATACATTTTATTTTCTTCTTACCCTTGCTCTTTGTCCTGGTCTGAACATGGCAGGTAAGTAGGACATGGGTTTTATATGGGGATGCTTATTATTCTTTATTGATATGCAGAGAAATAGGATGAAGATATATATTATCTAGCACTTAAAAATGACACTGTCTTAGCTGGAGGTAATTTTTATATTTTGGAAATGGTTTCTCTATATAGTTATGATTTTTATGCTGGCTCATCAAAATTTCAGCTTCTGTGTTCCTTCTGAAACCCACGTGGGTGCATGGACCATTATATTAAAAAATTTTAAAGAAATACATACAAATTAAATATGATAATAGCATAAAGAATAAACTTTTTAAAAATGTCTTCTTTTTTAAATTTAAGAACAGAAATAAAAAAAGGTCTCCTTACAGCTGATGAGAAAGTATAAAACTGACAATGTATCTTACTAAAAAGGTCAGTGCAGTTATGCACACCACTATACAGATTCAAAGATCGCTCTATTTTCTGATGGGCACCATTGGTAGGGTTGAAGAATGAACCAATATTTACAGCACATACTTCAAATGATGGTCTGACTGTAGGGAGATGAGAGGCCCAGAATGAGCTGAGCCAAGGTTCATATAAAAATGTCAAAACAAATTATGTCGACACACCCATTGGAGGGAACAGGGCTCACCTGGCTCAGCTGCTCCACAGATGACTAATATTCAGTTGTGCAGGCATCAAATGTCACTGTACTGCTGTCAAAGGTCTGCTTGGCTCAATGACATATTTGTTTTTAAGGGCGTGAGTTTATTTTATTGAGACTAAAGATATGCTTGTTGACCAAGTTGAGGTCACAGGGTAAGATTAGGTATGTGAATAAAAAGCACATTTGGCTTCATTATTAAAGTTTTCAAAAGCATTGAATAGGCATGAAGTCCTGCACACTGTGTGTACCACCGTGACCTCAGCACTTCTATGAAAATGTTAAAACCCTTATCTTTTCTCATATCTAAGATGTGCCAGACAGACATTCTCTATCTTAATAGTACTTTAAAAAGTAGTTGTTTTAAAGTCCACTTAGCAGCCAAGTGTATAAAACATGCTATAGTCCTCCTCAACTCAAATACTTTATTCCTGTTTGTGTGCAAAAGAAAACATGTTTAAGAAATTTAAGATGAGGGATTTATGCTTCAGATACACCAGAAGTTTCCCTTCTACATGATATAAGAATGTAATTTTTTTTCATTTGAGTGTATGTTTTAATATAAAATCAACAGCCCGGCGGTGGTGGCGCACGCCTTTAATCCCAGCACTTGGGAGGCAGAGGCAGGCAGGCGGATTTCTGAGTTCGAGGCCAGCTTGGTCTACAGAGTGTGTTCCAGGACAGCCAGGACTACACAGAGAAACCCTGTCTCAAAAAACCAATATATATATATATATATATATATATATATATATATATATATATATATATATATATATTCAACAGTGGAATAGAAAATCTATTATCTGAAGATGAAATATATCTGCTTTCAATAACTCATGCTTTTAAATTCAGTGCACATTGAGTGTTGTGTGTGTTTTATGCATGGATGTATACAGAGTTATGTGTACCAATAAGTGCATATCAAGAGGCCAGGATAATATATTAGATGCTTCCCTTCACTACCCTACACCTTAGTTCCTTGAGGAAGGATTTTTCACTGAGCTAGGTTGTCTGAGCAGTGACTTCAGGGGATTCCTGCCTCTGACTCTGCCACCCAATTCATTGTTTACAGGCATGTATAGCTAATCCTATCATTCTACATGGATAATAGGAATTTGAACTCAGCTCCTCATGCTTGCATAGCAAGTGCTTTTGCCCACTGAGCTATGACTCTAGCCCAAATTCCACATGTTTTAATATTTATCTTTCTCATGGATCTTTATAGAAATGAAACCAAGTATATATGTATCTATATGCACACATTTATATACACACCAACAAAAGAAGTGATATTGTATGACATTGCCTTAGTGATTATGGAGGCTGGGAAATTCCAGTCTGTCCTATGCACACAAAACACCAAGAAAAGCTGATTTTGTCTTAAAGGCCTATGAACCGATTTGAAAGTGAGAGTTTCAGTTCATGTCTGATGGCCTGAAACCCAAAGGCACAAGAGCTCGATGTCCAGCTCAGTGGTCAAGCAGAGAGCAAATTCAATCACATCTTTTTTTTGTTCTGGCCCTCCACAAACTGTAGACTGTCCACCCATACTGGAGAGGGCTGTTTTACTCCACCAACTCAAATACTAGTCCTTTTAGTAACACACACACACACACACACACACACACACACACACACACACACACACACGGAGACATACACACACACATGTTCTGAAATGTTTCTCCAAGTTTCTTAACATCCAGGTTTGGTCACGTTGACAACATAAAGTTACACCTTAATGTGTTATAGATTAGAATGTGTTCCAGGTGTTAAATTTTTCACTATTGAAAAGTTAGAAAGGCAACAAATGACAGCTCTCCCTGGAATCTATGCCTTCAAGCTAAGAAAGGAAGAAAAAAAAAAAAAAAAAAGAATGGCACACTTTGGGATAGATGGTGGAAGATCTCAAGAGAAAGCAAATGTCACATGGTATGACTGTATTGGTTCACATGGGCATGAAGGGATGTTCACCCTGAAAAGCACATGTTTCTAAACAACCAGGATTTCAGACAGAAAGTCACCAGAAAGACAAATGTCTGAGGGAGGGCAGAGGGAGGGCAGGCTGTCCCTGAGCATTTCTCTAGAGAACAATGAAAGGCTTTTCAGAAGAAAAGTAATGTTTTAAAAGAAATGAGATTTTGTTGTTTTGTTTTGTCTTGTTATTGTTTCATTTTGGGGGTATATGTGAGTAAATTGCCAAACATACAACAAAGAACCTAGTTAGACTATTGTAATAATGACATTTTGTAAGATGTTTTCTACATATAAAACTTAAAGAGAATAATGCAAAGAATGGAGTACTATGTGTATGGGAAACAATCAGCCCATTTTTCAATTTTCTCATCATTTCTTGAGTAAATAGAAATACAAAACACACGTGTACCACCGGTTAGAAGCACAGTGCCATAGCCACAGTAAACTATGAAAGCTCAGAGTGAGAAAATCCAAGCAGGACTCTTAATCTTCAAGTGCAGAATCAGGGAGTTTCTAAATCTGGCCTGTACTGAACCCAACTTCTATCTGACCTTCATGCCCTTAAACATGGGAAGCTACATATCCAAGGAACAGGCAGAAAGAATGGCACATCTTTTGACACTCATGTCATGTCAATTTAACAATATGCTTTAAACAATGCATGTAGATTCAGCATCCCCAATCATCACATACTCAGCTATGCTTTGACTCTTGTTCTCATATATTGCCATGATTTGTAAAAACAAGAAAGTTTTTCCTAGGTTTATGGACATCCATGCTGCAATCCACCTCTGCAATTACCTAGATGTGTTTTTTCAATCCTTGTTTGGTGCTTGCTAATGATATGATAGGAACAGCCAATTCTCTTATCACTCATGACAATAGATGAGAAACTACTAACCATGCCTTTGGGGAAAACAAATATTTGGCAGAGAAATCATTAGTTGAAGATGTAATAATTCACAACAAAGTAAATATGTGCTGTGTTCTCTCTCTGTAAGGTAAGAAACATGAACATTTCAAGCTTGGTTCAGACTTTTGTTTGACAGATATAGTAACCTGATTTGGTGATTGTGTTTTTATTGTGTAACAGCAGTTTTGAGGGTAGTTTAATTACATGCTTCAAACTTACAAATGTGGCTCTACTAGTTTTTTTTTTAAAGTATTTGCCATAAACAGAAATTGTTTAGTAATAAAATACAAAGAAATTTATAACAGACAGAAGAATGTTAAAGCAGAGGTCTCTTGTACTCAGACATGCATGCTGTCCCATGCTGTAAATATAGTAAGGTAAAAGGGACAAACAGCTATGGAGACGAGTGAAACTGTCCGGGAAGACCAAGAAAAATGACAGATTGAGAGTTAATGTTGAGGTGGGTTCCTACTAGTGAGAGAGGTAGGTGTTTGTAATCAATGTGGCAAAGAAAGAGGATGGAGTAAGACACTAGTGTAAAGTATCATTTACTATGGGTGAATTAATGTGTGCAAAGCACATAGAATAAGGCCTGAGTCACACAAAGTTCACAATAAATGGTGTCAAATGTTGCTGACAAATTAAATAAATGTAATGAAAATTTCATCCGATATCACCAATCTGTCAGAATAAATAGAGATCTTGTCTTGGTTTGTTTGTGCTCAGGCATCAAATACCTGGGACTGGGTAACTTTATTTTCCTCTGTTTTGGATATTGGAACTCATAAGATTTTGTTGCCCACTGTCTCCTCAAAGTTTTGTCCTCATAGGCTAGAATATGTGGAAGGCAAGACTGACCGAGCTAGTTCTCCTCAGGCCTTTATTAATCTCCTCATAAAGACAGAACCCTCATAGCTTAATTATTTCCCCAAAGACCTCACCTTGTAATGCCATTACAAAAGGGATTAAGTCTCAACCCAATGCTGGTGGCATACATTTCAACCACAGCTGAACAGAGCTGAAAAGGATGCTCTGGTTCTTATTCTTTGCTTAGGAATGTGCCTGTGAGAATCAGATCTTGGGGTGTCTGTGTCAGAGTTTGGATCTATGTTGTTTCCCTAGGCCAGTGATTTAAAGGATGCACTCTCCGAGATGCTCTATGTGGTTAAAATTTCTTCACAGGGCAGGGGACATGTCAATATTCTTTGTAAGGTCCCAAGACAAACTGAGACAGAATTCTACTAAAGGTCACTCGGGAGAACCAGTAAGTTTATTGGGCTTCCTTAAAAAGCGTAGATGAGGAGTTACCTACAGAAGAGTAGATTCTCCCCTAAAAAAATCTACATAGGAAAATCTTTACTCAGTAGAGATGGTAGCTCTCCTTTCAATTTCAAACAAATGAGTTTATTAAGCATGTAGCAAGCACAAGCCCAACTCATTAATAGCAGATAGATAACATGAAACTAAAGTTTTACAATAACTAGCAGAAACAACTGGGAAGCCATCCTGAAACACACCCTGGAGTCCCAGATTGAAAGAGCTCTGTGCTGAGTGAACATCTGGCTCCTTGTTCTCACTACAGACATGTTTCAAATTAAGGAATAAACAATGGCAATTTCCCTGGAAATTGGTTTGCCTTCTAGCTTTTCTAGAGACATAAATGCTTTGAATAGCTGTTATTCTTCTTAGCCCCTGTTTCTGGGGCCAAGCCTGACCCAGAGTAACTAGAAAAAAGAATAGATAATTTGAGATAAGGAGTTTCTTCTCACTTCTAGAGTCCACTTTCAGTAAGTGTGAACAGCATGTGACAACTTGACAATACACTTCACACTTCACATTTGGGACCAGAGAGTTTGCTGTGGAGAATTTTGTTGTGTGATCTATGATGTTCAATATGATCCCTGATTTCTATCAAAGATAATAATGGCATGGGTAAAGTGTGACTACCCAAAATGTTCTCAGATATTATCATACATCCCCTAGAGAACTACTGTCTCTGAATCAAATAAACCTTAGAATGCTGGATTTCCCAGATACTATACTGAGAATTCCAGGTTTTGGGTGAGTTCATAAACTGGGCCTATTCTTTCATATCTTCTAGTGTTCCTCAACACATTAATATCATAAAGAAATTTAAAATTATTTAATGTACATATAATTTTACCATTTATAAATAATGAAAGGAAATTTGTACACTAATGAGATGAATATATTTGCTTACTTTTACATAAAGATATCATGGCTGAAATTGACTGCAGGACAGAATATTTTCAGTGTTTTCAGAAATTGTCAATCATTATATTTTTAATTCATCAATACTGAGATTGCAGCTTCACATAAATATATAGTACAAAATGGCATGTGTTTTGTTCAGTGGCCCTGTTCAGGAACGGATGAAAATTCTGTCCTAATCTCAACCAAAAATCATGTAGTGCTTTTATTTTATATATAAAACTAAAGTTAGCAACTCGTCAGCAATTTTTAAAATCAAACATTCTAATACTGTAATACATAGGAACACTATTTTGTTATTTCATACTAACAAAGAATAGTAGGAAACTGTTAAAGATCTCTTTACTGTAATTAAACCATTTTTTTTTTTTGAGAGTAGAAAACCTTGCCTGTAGAGTCAACACTGCAACTCATAACACTAATTTATCTTGAGCCTTAGCTGACATGTTTCAGTCTGTGTGCATTGCTGTTACACAGCATGGAAGTGTGTGACTGCAAAGTGTGTGTATTCTGAGCTCAGGCTGCGGTGAAGTCTTGCACTCTGACACAAGTGAAAGCTGCCAGAGACACCTCAGATTTATTATGGTTTAATTTTGGGTTAATTTTTCTGACTACATGTTCAGAAACCTTTTACTATAGTTAATTTTCTCATGGCCCGCATCTTTTTCTCAGTTTTTCCAAATCTAATCTTTGCTTCAATTAATGAATCATCAAAAGATCATGAATTGTTCTATTTATAAGAATGCATGTCATAATATAATATTCTCTACAAATAACTTCGAATGCTAAGTTCACAAGTGTCTATACAAATAAAAACCCATTGATTTAATATCATGTTTAATGGAAGATAAATTTTATTTCAATTGGGAACATGTGAGGAGGACATTATAATTAATGTCATTGAGTCTTTATTATGAACTTCAATAAACCAAAACTGTTATAAATATACTATATTGTGTAGGAAAGTGGGAAGAATTATTGCTAACAATGCTATTTTCCTTCAAAACAAAAGTCAATTAAACTGACATAATAGCATATCCATAATATAAAATTTACACTATTGAATGACACAGCATTTATTTTTAATGTATCTGCAAATTAGGCTGTCACAATATGATTCTTTGTGTGTACACTAAATATCTTGAATCATGAAATTATACCTGTTTAATAATTTCAACAGCTGCATTCATAAACTAAAATTTAAAGAAGGAAAAAGTGAATGTAAGTGTAATATTTATTGACAGACAACATTATAAATGCAGAAGCAGACCTTGTCTTTCACATTCTACCGTGGATCCTTTGCTTCATAAGCCCCATTATTGCTTGTTAATATTGCTGGATATCATATTTATCAAATGGAAACACCTTGGTTTTCAAATGTTTTGGTTAGAAGGGCTGAGTGGGCCTGACCCAGGTCAGAGTTCTCAGGAGAGAAGTCCATTTCTGCTACCCATGCTCCCGCAGAATCTGAAATGGAAAAAGTGGTATTCCTCCTTTAGGTAGTGTCATTCTGGTGAGCGAACTGCAACAGTGAAATCTGTACATGGTGCCTAAGCTTTGGCAAGAGTGAAGTAAACCAGAACTGGAAGACTAGAGGGGAGAGCCAGCAGAGTAGGAAGATCAGGGAAATGGTCCATCATTGGTGTTCACAATACAGTGGCATTCCTGACTTCTTCAGCAAGTAGCTGCTTTGGGAAAGTTTTGAAAATATTTTCTACTAAGGAAAAAGCCACTACCTTTGAACTACTGCTCAACTTCTGAAACTATGCATTTATTTCACTCACTTGCTCATCAACACTTCAAGCAGCTGCTGAATAACAGCTTCGTCTATCTAAACATGCAAGCTGCCAAACATGACACTCTATGGAACTCATCCTCTTGACTGGCTGAAGCTCTTAGCCTCATTGGAGTTACAACCTTATTCTGGGAGCTAAGGTGACAAACACAGTTTTCTCTGAAGATGTTCTTCAGGGTTTAAATGTCCTAGAACGGAATTGTTTTTGTTCAAAACTTCTGGAGTTTCCCAAAAAAGTTTAACTCTAGACAGAATTTAGTAAGTGAGATCTGGAGTGTTCATCGCAACAGGGAGCTCTAGAGAAACTCCTCTGAGACCTGACTCTGCACACATCTTAGGTTGCGGTTTTATCCAGAGATGATTCCTCAGAGTTCTAATTAGAGGAGGTACTTGGGAGAGCAGGGTTAACAAAACAGTGGGGATGTAACTTTTCTGCCACGAACAAGGCAGGGCACGATAGCAGGAGATGTGTGCCACATTTCTACGGCCTTTCCTGTGATGAGACCACTGGAAAACAACCACTAGCTGAATATTCGCCTGCTCCTTTAACTAGAATCCCTGTTTTGTAATGTGCTCAGATCACATGGGTAATCCTAAAACCATACTCAGGGTGATTGCTAGTGTGTAGTTGCTAGTGGTGGCGTTTGTGTTTCTGAATGTATTTTAACTCATGCAGAATCGTCCTCTACAATTTTTTTTTTTTTTTTTGACATCTGCTCCTTAGCCATTTAGATAAAAAATTAAGAGGAAATTTTAAAAGGAAACTGAAAGTAGTAAAGTAGGGGAAATTGACAGAGACATGAAACTGAATATCACAATGCATAGTGATTTTTTAAAGGGAGAAAGAGCACAAAGCAGATGAAAACAAAGAGCGATGACAGCAGCCAGGAGGAGCCAGAGGTGCAGCCAGAGGAGGCAATGCGGACTGAGAGCCATAGTCTGCACATACCACTGTTCCCATTCATGGTATTCTGCTCCACACGCCACAGAGTTTGTTAATTTTAACCAGTATTCCAAATAAGGATGGTTAGATAGAGTGTTCAAGGTCACACTTCCTGGGCTCTGTTCTGTCTGCTGAACTAGCTGGGATGCTGATGACAGAGTGCGCTGAAGGACGCCACATTTTTTTTTTTTTTTTCTAACAAAGCCCTAGCTTGTAGAGTAATGAAAGAGGAGGGTATCTTGAAATTTATACTGTTCTAATCCAAAGCAGGGTTGTGCCACGCGTGGAGCCTGGGCTTCCTTTGTCCCTACAAAAGTTGTGTTTGGATTTGTGCCACACTTGAGCTTGCATCTTTCACAAACGTAAACACTAAGGAATCAACACAATTTTGTTCTTTATTTTTCCTTAACCTAGAAAAGCACAAACATAAACACTATTCTGAGCTGGAGGTTAGAAGTTTCTTCTGAGGGAAGACTTGGTTGCCCATAGGTTTCTGTAAGTAGCTTCACGACTTTAGAGAAGTGTGATTTACATGAAAAAGACAAATACTATTCACTGAAATAGGAGTTGTGATGACTCTTCTACCTTGCTTCTGCAAAGACTGATGGAATAACCACCCTTACTCTTTTTTCTGCTTCAAATACCATTTTAATTAACACGTGTCTTCAAGCTATTGTTTCCCAATTTTTAGCTCTAGTAATTTCCATGAGTCTGTCTAGAGAAAAGAGAGGCTAAAACCCTAGGTTTTAGAGTATTTGTATTTGCTAATAAATTCTATAAAGCCAATTGAATCAATATCAAAAACAAAATCATACTATTCAGAAAGAAATGAATGAAGGCACAGATACTTATGGGAAAAAATATCACTATCATAGCTGAAAGGTGAAGGATGAGTTAAATATAAATAGCTGGCTCCTTTCCTATTCACACACCCTCACCCTCACCCCACCCCCAGGCTGATTGTCTTTCTTAGGCTCAGCCTGATCCAGCTTTAATGCAAAAGAGCTTTGTAAATGCTTGCTTTTAAAAAGTGTGTACTTGCTTATATCAGACCAGTAGAAGATGTAATGACATCGCCTATGTATTGCACAAATGATCTGTAAAGCCACTTAAAATTCCACTTGTACTCTCAGGGATATAATTTATTCTCACATGGTTCAGTGCTGCGTGTTTATTGTAATAGCCATGGATTTCCCTTTATGTTTTCATCATGAGTTCCTCTTTGTGAGACTTTCATGTTTTAAAATGTATTTTAACATTTTACCATGAATTGTGTTGGAATTTCAAACCAATACAGTATTGATGTCAAGGTCTCTTGAAATGTGGGTGCTAGCTTGCTTTAAATTTCCTGAGTGAGATTTGAGACACGTAATTATGCAGGTTTAAAAATCACTCGTAATAATCATGTTTCTGTCTTGTGTTTTAGTATGGCTGTACTAACGTTCATGCTACAACACTGATGTCATTTGGAGTGAATTTCAAATGCCTGCATTGCTAAGGCATGTTTTTGCTTGAAATTGTCACAATACTGATCACACAAAGGAATTCCTGCCATGGAGGCCAGTCTTTACATTCAACAGGAAGCAGTATTATTAAAAGGCTTTTGGGGTTGGGGGTGGAGTTGAGAGGTGGCCTGGATATGCAGAGAATATAGGATTAAATCCAAACTGTAGCAGAGAGAAAAGGGCATTCTGTATGTCACCAATAATCCCAGCAACCCAAACCTTCAGTTGAAAAAAAAATAATGGGGGCACTTAAAATGCAATTTTCTGGAAGCCCATGTGGCCACTTTGTTATTTATTGCTATTTCATTTGAGATATATTTTTGTATTTATATAACTAAAATCATTATTAGTGCTTTGTACTAGTATGAGGCAAGACAGCTGCCATGCAAGATACAGAGTCGTAATAAACATAGTGATACTGTAGAGTGAAAAATTATAAAGGCCATCTTATCAAATATGTGTAAATTTTTCGCCTTAGACCTTGGGCAGAAAAGCACCTGCCAGCAGGTTTGGGTCCATCTAATTAGTTACAGAGGAGGGGGGAGTTACAGTACAAAGGCCTGTTAAGAACATCCCAGAAACTGACTGGCCAAGGGAAGAACTACACCCTGCCCCATGGTACGGCCTACTAGTGTTCAAAAAAGGTAAAACAACCAATCCTGTGCACCCGCGCGAAAGTTCGATTTTTTCCCTACCCCGCCCATATATAAGCGCTATGCCCCTGAGCCACGAGGTCAGTCCCTCTATCCCCTATGTGAGATATGGGGATATGGGCTGGCCCAGAGCTCTGATATAATAAACCACCTCATGTATTTTACAGCAAGACGGTCTCTCGTGTGTCCTTTGGGTGCGTGTTATCCTGTGACTTAAGTGGACCCCTTTTTGGGGAGTCCAGGACCTTTCAATACGAGAGGTAGAAATTATTATTTTTCCACTGGTTTCAACTCTGATCAAAAGACTTCATCTCTGATAAGCTGATTTTTAATCAAAAGATTATGAACATGAAAGTGTAAGTAGGAAGCATTTTTTTTTTCTTTTAGGTCTCTAGCCACAGTTTCAAATTAGCTGTTATTTCTCCATCACTTCTGTGATATTTACACTCCAGGAGCTGAGTCAGCAGAGGAGTTATTAGAAAAACCAGTAAAGGGAATGAATTGCCAGAGACCTCACAGAGACTTCAGGGCCCAGCTGATAAACGCTCTGCTGGTCTGTGGGCCAAGAACACCATATTCCTGTTTTCTCCTATTTTCTATCTCCCCATTCCATGCCTGAAGTTAGAATAGCTAAAAAGTAGGTAATGATAGTTTTCACATAAAATCCTTAGCCTTCTGTGGACAATATTTCTGGTCTCAAAGAAACAAATGAGCAAACAAAAACAATGAAAACCAGACACAGTTCTGACCCACCTCTGACATTGCCTGAAACAGTTCCCTCCTTCCCTCTGACATGTACATCTTGTTGAAGTTTTAGCAGAGGTGATAATAAAGCATTCTAAAATGAATAACAAATATTTTATTCAATAGAGAGTGGCAAGTGAGAGGCACAAGCACAAAGAAATGGTTTGACTATTTTACCTCTTCTAGAACACTGGCTTCCAGGTGTGTGAAGTGGTGTCTTGTTCTCCTGGGTAGGGAAATGGTAGGTTGCTTTCAAGAGCCTTTGTGCTAGCTGCAGATGTTGTTCCGAACAGACCACTCCAGACCACGCAGTTCCAAGGGGGAGGAGGTTTATTCAGGGGATAGGGCAAAGGTGGGGAGAGGAAGGTGGAAGAGACAAGAGAGAAGAGAAGTAGAGGCCGGCCATGACCACATGGAGAGAGAGGAAGGTGGGGGAGGGGACAGAGAGGCAAGAGGGTAAGAGAGAGAGTAAGAGGGTAAGAGTAAGAGAGTAAGAGAGAGAGGAAGAGTAAGAGAATGAGGAGGGGGGCAAGCAGCCCCTTTTATAGTGGATCAGGCCTACCTGGCGGTTGCCAGGTAACTGTGGGGAGGAGCATACCTGGCTGTTGCCAGGTAACTGGGGAGGTGGAGTTTAGACAGAATACTAACAGTAGATAACCATCTTTTCCTGCTAGGCCCAACTTGAAGTCAGAAAGAGTGGTCTTCTGCTGCAGCCACACCGAGGGAGCACCCTCCTGCTCCTGAGCACTGCTGACATTCTTGGCCTTTCAGCTTTGATCACATCATGAGTGGATACTACGTAATTGGTTACTATTGTCTTCTCTGACCCACTCAGGTAGTGACCCTAGTCTAAACTTCACGAGAACAAGAGACCTACTTGCCTTTCCCACAAGCTCTATTTACAGTTTATCCTCAGCCATCAGTAAATGTTATGGGAAACATATAACATACTCAGAAAATAAAGCTAGCAGTATTCAATTGTAAGAAAAAAAGTTGGATTTATATTTTTTGACACTCATGTTTTATTAAAGGAGGCAGCAGATTTACTTCATGGTTGCTCAGTTGTCTAGTGGGTAGACTAGGAATATATTTTCAATAATTTAGCAATTTGATGTTGCTGCTTATTAATATGCATAAAGCAGGTGCTTTGCTAAGTATCATCATACCATCTCATTTATTCTCCCAAATATCCAATAAGTGGCCAATATTACTATGGACATTGCTACTGGTTATATTTAGAAATTGAGAATTACTGACATTAAATACTTTACCAAAGTTGCTGTGCTAATCAGATGTGGAATGGGAATCTGAGACCAATTCTCTGTAACTTGAAAAGCCAGGAGCTTACATCCCCATTTCATGAGACAGGGTCTCTCACTGTGTGTAGATCAACAGCCTCCCTAGTGCTGGGACTACATGAACACACTGCCACATTGGCCACTCCTGATCTGAATTACCTTATAATAAAGCCTCTCACTGGAGCAGGTGCTGTTGTTATGTGTTTTCTTGTTGACACATCTTACTAGAGCAGGTGCTTGTTTCTATGCATGTCCTGTTTATATAGGAGAGCTCTGGTTTTGGTTTTCACTGTGTACTCATTTACACAGAAAGCAAGCATATGGCTTCTTTCCTCTACCACTTTTGCTTTTGTTTTATTTTATCAAAGTAGAGATGGACACATCTAGTCACACCTTTTCTTTCTTTAAGATTTCTTTATTTTCTATGAATGACAGTTTTGCCTGAATGTATGTGTTTTAGTCAGGGTTTCTATTCCTGCGCAAAAATTCATGACCAAGAAGCAAGTTGGGGAGGAAATGGTTTATTCAGCTTACACTTCCACATGGATGTTCATCACTAAAGGAAGTCAGAACTGGAACTCACACAGGGTAGGAACCTGGAGGTAGGATCTGATGCAGAAGCCATGGAGGGATGCTTCTTAATGAATGACTTGCTCAGCGTGCTTTCTTATAGAACCCAAAACTACCAGCCCAGGGATAGCACCACCCATAATGGACCTCCCACCCTTGATCACTAATGGAAAAAATGTCTTACAGCTGGATCTCATGGAGGCATTTCCTCAAGGGAGGCTCCTTTGTGATAACTGCAGTTTGTGTCAAGTTGACACACAAAACCAGCCAGTACAGTATGTATATGAACCACATGCATCAGAAGAGAAGGTTAGATCCTTGAACACTGAAGTTATGAACTCTAGGAACTGAAGTCAGGTCTTGTGACAAGCACTAAGTGTTCTTAATCACTGAGCATCGCTCCAACTACACATTTTCTCTTTAAAAACAATAAATAAAATTTTCTCTATCACATGGTTACACCAGTACTCGGAAGAATGTGAAGGGAAAGGATTCAAATGATATCCTGCTTTTAAGACATGAACTCATATGTTCCCAGTTTATGTTCAGTCTCTGAAATTCACCCAGGTCTATTATAATACCCTATGGAAAAGCTGTCTAAATAATTTTGAGGCAGTGTCACAAACACAAAAAGTAATGTGTTAATATGACCAATTTCTACTTCTAAATGTATTTGTTTTACATTATGTAATATTTTATGAATGCTTTCTTCTAAAACTAAAAATTGAAACCACCTGAAAATCAAGCAATCCTACTCCAGGTTATGTATCCAAAGGAAAAAATACAAGTGTGTTGAAGGGATGTCTGCACTTCAGTGCCTAATGGAACTGAACAACAAGCAAGAAATAGAAAGGATCTCAGTATCTATGAAGCAGTGGATGGGTAAAATGTGAGTTCACCAACAGAGGAGCACTCCTTAGCCATGCGCACAGTGTATCCTATTGTTTGAGGCACACTCATCAGCAATAGTCAGAGTAAAATTTGGTCTTTGGTGACTACATTAATGATAAGTCAGGCATAAGCCAGGTAAACACTTCGGGATATCACTTCTGTGTGGAATGTTAAGTATCAATCTCATAAAAGTTAAGGTAATAGCAGTTACCAGAGACTATAGAGAACAGGAAAGATGTGAAAAGCCAGGCCAACGGGTGCAAATGTTCAGTTAGATTGGAGAAATAAGTCTCAGTTGTATGACATAAAATCCAGATGAGGAAAGCAGTGTATGTATGAAAGCAGAATAAAGGATGTTCCAGGTTTTGATTGTTTTTATTGTAGTTAATTCAATTATAATTTTCTATTTCTTAAAATATAATTATAAGAAGCCAGAAATTGGAATCGGTCTAGATGCCCACCAGCAAATGAATGGATATGTAAAATGGAATATATTTAGACAATTAAACATTATTCAGCTGTCAAGAAAAATGGAATTACAGGTAAATGGAGATAAAAAAAAATCATTCTGAATTAGGTAATCTCGATCTGCTACTGTAGAAGATTCCTCAAATAAAAACATATATGGAAAGGATATAAGTGGAATGACCAAATAACTTGAAGACAGTACCTCAACTGCAGATTTCTTTTCTCCAAGTGAAACTTCCAGTGCCAGGAATAGATTATGTTTTTGTTGAGTAGTTGATCAAAGGAGCCTCATAAAAACCTCCAAATGTCTCAGGCTGTTGCCAAGGCCATTGGTTGCTCTCCACAAATGGGTAAGGTCCTCTTACTGAAGACAACACTTATATATCTCACTGCACACAGAAAAGTTGAACTGGTGCTGAGCTAGAAGCTTTGTCTCTACTGACTTTACCTCATCCATGGTATTGGAAGGCATGCTTTATGCCATCATATAGAAGATCAATCATCAACTCAGATACAAATCTTGAGACCTAGAACAGTGATCTGCCTATGAGATATTCTTAGGCAACAACCGGCACAAATATGGCAGTAGCCAATAATTCTCTGATAGAACTGAAGACACAATCCATGAAACGAAACTTATATATGACTGATGATGCTAAGGATGACCAAGAACCTGAGACTGGATAGGCCATAGGCCTATGGAAAAAACAAATACTATGGTTTTGATAAAGTAATGTGGTGATAAAATTATTCTTAGTGACATTGCATTCTACTCATAGTGCCATGCTCAGCCATCATCAAAGGAGTTGCTTCTTGCAGCATATGTGAATCTGACACAGAGGCTCACAACTGGACAGTGTGCAGAGAGTGAGAGACATTGGAGTTCTCTAGCTTAAATGGAATATCCTCATCAAACTTTCTCCTCAGGGCTCAGAGAGCTATGTGAGAGAGTACAGAAAGATTTTAAGGGCCAAAGAAGATTGATAACACCAAGGAAACAGTATCATCCTTGCACAACAGGACTGCAGCAGATGCAAACTCAAATTAACTATGGGAGCATGTACAAGGCCTATACAGGCTTAATCCAGACAGGGTCGCAGTACATCTCAGCACAAAGAGACGCACATAGACATAAGCCCCCACCTCTGTCCAAAAAGCTATCTATAATTGATACCCATTTGCAGTGAAAAAATTAATTTTCTTCAATGGAATGAAAGTGGGTAGATTAAATGCATTTCAGAGCACCCTGAATAGTAAGTTCATATCCAGAAATATCAGGCCAACATAAACTGAATGCAGTGGTATTTTTGTTGATATTTTATCTCACATTTCATGTTTTTGTCTTATTGTTCTTTTCTTGTATATTTTGGTTTCTGCTTTTGTGAGATTTGTGTGTGTGTATGTGTGATGAGAGAGAGAGAGAGAGAGAGAGAGAGAGAGAGAGAGAGAGAGAGAGAGAGGCATGATATTGATTTGGGTGGGTGAGAAGCTGGGGAATATATAGGAGGAATTATGGGAGGACTGTGTGATCAGAACCTATCGTATGAAAAATATAATTACAACATTTACTCTTTTTCTTTCCTTTCTTACCCCTTCCATGTCTACCCTCCCTTCACAAATTCATAGCTTTCTTATCATTAACCGTTGTTTACACACACACACACACACACACACACACACACACATATATATATATATATATATATATATATATATATATATATCACATTTAAATACCACACCCTGAGTTTGTTCACTATTACCTGCATTTACATATTTCTAAGGTTGGTTGACAACTTGGATTTCAGTAACCAGTCATGAGGCTCAGCTTAGGGGCACAGGAACACTCCTTCTCTCAGCAATTGTTAATTATTTGTAGTTCTTTACCTAAGGGCACAGCTCCATGAGATTTCTCCCATCTGAACTGGGATATCAGCTTGTGTTAGAACTCTTCAGGTCTTGTTTAGATCACCTATGCAATACATTGAATATTGGATGTATTAAACTATTACAATGTGTCCCAAAACTATCTATAGTTTTATGTCAACTTAAAATATTCAAGAAAACATTAACTTTGATTAAGACATTTGAAGAAACAACACATGGAGACATGAGATGAAGGCCATTTGAAGGTAGCCATGATTATAGGAACAAAGAGATAAATCATACCAGGAATGAGAACAGGAGATGGAGAAACTTACCAGCAGGAGGAGGAAAAGCTAGTAAGACACAGAACTGAAGGATAAATATGTTCACCTTTCATAGTACCAGTCAGCCTTCTAAAAGCAAGAGACCATTTCTTCTCGAAAGCATTGTATGAAAGATTTTGGATACTACTCTCTATTTTGCAATAAAAGTTAAGTTCTTTTCGTTATCTGGCTTTCCTACTTCTAAACACAGGTAAGAGGAAGTAATCAGTTAGAAATGTCTCCTTAGAGTGTTTGTGTACTTACTAATATGACTATGGGTTTTAGAGAGAACTAAGAACATTTAAGGATATAAATCCATGCATATTATTGAGGTACAACATTTTATTGCCATAAAGATGTGAAACATTCATTTTAAAATTTACTTTTGTTAAAGAATATACATTAAATATAATTGTATATTCTACATAGTTCAGTGCTTATATCATCCTCTTAAGATGTTTTGAGAGAAGCAGTTAGTCAACTAACCCAAAGCAGACACCCCTTAGGAGCCTGTAACATTAATTCAGAAGGATCCTGCATATCTTAAGTAGATGAAAACAGGACCAAATTGATTGGATAGCACACAAAAACAGTCCTCATGCCCTGCTTTGGAATAATAGGGAAATCATATTACTTCAGAGAGATTGCTATATTTAGGCATCTTATTCTATAGAGTTATAATCTTCAGCAAAATTATAGTATTTTTAAAGATCCACTGTAATTTATTAGCATCAAAAATCATATATAACTTATTTCAAGAAAACCCTACTCATAGTCAATGTGTGTGTGTGTGTGTGTGTGTGCACGCTTATATAAAAAGGATACCCAGCTTCAGAGACTGATGACTAATTCTCACTGCTTTGAGAACAAATCTATCAGAAACATCTTGAGAGAAAGGACTTACAGTGGACAATGAAGACACAAGGTGTTCTTGGCAACAGGACACAGGTTGGTTGGTCACATTGCATCAAATCAAGAGACAGAGAAACAAAGCTGGGACAGGACTGGTATGTAAACCATAAGAGCTACCTCTACTGACCCACTTCCTCAGCCAGGTGCTGACCTGTAAAAGTTCTATAAACTCTCAAAGAAGTACTACCACAAATGGAACACATTTTTAAATAAATGAGCCTATGCAAGACATTGAGGATCCAAACCATCTACCCTTGGCTCTCAAGTGTTCTCATAGTGCAAATATATACAGTATAAATTAGAAACTCTATAAGTTAACAGTTACCATATTGTAACTCTTTTCACAGTACAGCAATTACAAGAACACTTACAATATTCAAAATATTTTGGTATGTTTTTGTTTTTACAAGACAGGGTTTCTCTGTGTAACCCTGACTATACAGACCTGCAGACCAGACTGGCCTCAAACTCTGAGATTTGGTCGACCCTGTCTCCAGAGTGCCAGGATTGAAGGAGTATACCACCAATGTCCAGCAATGATATATTTTTTAACAGACCAATGTTCAAAATCTCTTCTGAGACTCAAGGAATCTCTTAACTGTAAAACCCCACAAACCAGAAACCTAGTGACATACAGTTCCAATATACAAAGTCATAGAGAAAATGTAAATGTTGCTCCTACAAAGGAAAGAATGGGAAGAGAAGAAAAGATAGATAGATCAGGCCAAAGAAATAAACTCTGTGAGGGAAACACCAAGCCCTTGGGCTTCACATCTGGCATATGTTGCTTATGCAGTCATTTTTTTGGTGTGAATGGCCTTCATGACATTACCCAACTGAGGTTACATATATTCACCATGCTGCTGCTTGCAACATGAATGTGCTGTCACTGGGGTTGTTTCATTCAATACCCACCATTTTCTTAGGCAGACATCTTCCATGGCTGGCATCTCCTTTATTGTGGGGTACATCAACTTACACTTCAACTTCACAGCTTTGTTCACAGCCTACTCAGTAGCTCCATCCAGGAAATATGACCTTGTCACACACTATCTGGCCTCAGCAGCCTTCTGGAACAGCAGTATAAACCCTCCTGATTCTGAAGCTCTCATATCCTGTATGCCTGACAGCTAGCACTATGGTGATGCTGTTGCCAGGGTCTGCTGGCAGCTCAGGATGTAACCCTGCTTCCTCCTCCCACAGCTGCCACAGAGTCTAAGTGTCTTGGCAGTACCTAGAAAATATTTTTGGCAAGGCACTCTGGATGCTCTGTATTTTCAGGTACTCTTTTCTTTTTCATTCAAATGCAAAGTTTTTAAAAAAGAATTTGCATCTGTTGTATAAGATCTTGCCCTCAGATCATCTTTCCTATCACACTAGAACAGGCAAAGTCTCACTTTAACTCCACAGTCTTGCTATTGACCTTGGCGGATCACAGCCTGTGTCTCGAGTCAGATCTGGCCACTAGATTCTGTAAGCCAAATAAAACTGCAAATTAAAAATGGAAAACAGCAAAGGGGGATTTACTCAATGTGACCACACTGGGAAGCAGGACAAAGAGATTCAGGGAAGCGACATCTTTCTTCAGGGTCCAGAAGTGAAATCAAAATTCACTAGAGGGCAGCTGTAAGTAGTCCTGATCAAGGTGTGGCCTCCCCACCACCAACCCATAATTATCTGGCTTCCAACATCTTGAAAATGGACTAACAAGTTGTTAGAACAGTGTGAAATCTCTCTCAGGGAGATAAATTCATCCTGGCTGGTATCTTTTCCTTCACCCAGCATGAGATTCTGCAAATGCTTATTTGTCCATGACCCACACCCCCTTACCATGCACACTTTTGTGATGTCTTTCTACAGTTCCATCTCAGGATCTTACTATAAATCTGGTGAAAATCAATGAGCACAAGTCAGGCTACAGATGGAATGATATGCTATCCCAAAACATTTTTTGCCAAATAAATTAGCTTGTTATTTTGAATTTAGCCTCACTCGGATTTTCAGAACACAGAGAATACAGGAAAATTCTTTGCTAGAAGGTAGGTACTATGGGTCACATGTCGTCCATTTCTCAACAGAATGTCTGCTCTGTTTTGAAAGGTCGTGTGCACAGTTTTCACTGTCCACATTTTCATCAGCATGCTGGTCTACTGAGTTTCTACCAGAATTAGGTCTGATTTCGGTATTCTAGGACTTCACCGGCTGGGATCTAGCTGTTGAACACAAAGGACTTTGGGGTCATTCTGCATCCAAACCATAACAAAAACTGTACAGCCTTGTAGCTAAATAACCAGAAGTCCATACTTCTATCTCTATTTCGGGAACCATTTCTCTGTGTGCACCTTCTAGAAGCTGTTAGCAACTATCTGGCCTATATTTTGAGACTATATATGGATAAAATAGAATCCTTTTAAATATTTATGACATAGAATATTGTTTGAAATATGCATATTGCCATGATCTTTTGAATTTAGGAAGAACAATGACAGATATTAAATATTTTCATTGTTCTTTTAATTGGTGTCTCCCCTAAATAATGGCTCCAGAGTTCATAGTAAACACATAATTTAAATGGTCCCGGTATACAGTGGTTCTCCAGAGTAGCTCACCATCTTCTTTAAGAATGATGTTTCCACATACAATTTGTTATCCGTAAAATTAATGAATTTTATGTCAACAACTAAATGTAAAATTAAATTAGGTGATTAAAAATTGTGTCCCCTTCTCCCTATTACATCATAAGAAGAAAGAAAGCACAGACCTTTTACCTTTTTAATTTGTATGTACCCTCTGTGTTACTTTTCCTAAATGGATTCTAAATACACAGGTAGTATAAATCTTTTCTATTTTTACGCATGAATGTGGCAATCCTTTAAGTCTTCTGGATGAGGTCATATGTGGAGCTACTGCATGCTTTTAATTCCAGCACTCTAGAGTCACAGGTAGGCAGATACCTGTAGTTCAAGGCAAGCTTGGTTAATATAATGAGGTTCAGGCCAGCCAAAGCTGGTGGTGTGACTCTGTCTCAAAACATGAAACACCAAAAATGAAAAAAAAAAAAAAAAAAGACTTCTGGATGGTCAATTTAATCTTATGTTAGTTTAGTAAAAAAAAGTAAAGGTTAAATTTTACAGATTAAATTTGATTACATAATTGTATTTATTAAAATAATACTTTTTAGCAGAAGAAACATACATTACTTGAAAATGAAGACATTAATACAATTTATGAAATTCAAAGAATGAGTAAACATTACACTGTACTTTATTAAAGTTTACATAGTCAAGCCAGTGTATTTCTAGAACTCAGGCTAGATATTACCCATGGATATGTGTGTGTGTGTGTGTGGTGTGGTATATGTTAGATTCACACACACACACACATGCATGCACATGTATATATGTACTTTAGTAATTATTTTACTTTTCTACCTTTTGAGTTTTCATGCTTTCCTCTTTAAACTATATATGTTACATTTTTATTTCCATGCTTCAGTGACCTGTATGAATATTGTATCTGTCTCTGTCTCTCCTCTCTCTCTCTCTCTCTCGCTCTCTCTCTCTCTCTCTCTCTCTCTCTCTCTCTCTCTCTCTCTGTCTCTCTGTCTCACACACACTCACAGTTCTAGATTTGTGAATTATGATTTTTTTCTTTGTTAACTAGACTGGGCTAAAGGATTGCACAGATATATAGAAAAATCCTTCTCCATATATCTGTAAGGATGTTTGCAGAAGAATTTAACTTTTTATATCAGTACAATAAGTAATGGAGATTGCCCTCACTGGTACATAATGTTTGCTGTTCAGGGAAGAAGAGAATGCTAAAAAAAACTCCCCTTCAAAGCTAGTAGTACTGGCTCTCAGATTGGCTAGTGAGAAGCTGACATACCTGCACCTCTGCTCTCTGGCCTCTGAATTTGGAGGTTGGTGAGTTACTCTTTACCACATATATTTTCCAAACTTATCACGTGCACTTCTTACATATAAATGTTATATATTACAATTTTATATAATAGTTACACTGTTGTTCTTTATATATCTATATCTGTATTATTATATAGCTATTTGATGTTGTGCATATTATACATAAATACATATACATATATATATATATATATACACAAAAACATGACTTTTTGTTTGTAGAATTCTAATACAGATTTTTATACAAAAGATGGTTCTAAAGGAATAGAATTTTCAGAATGCCTTTTCTGAATTGACTCTGAGATTTCTGGAATTTGTTCTCTAATATGATTATATTTAATGCTACAAATGACTATTTCCATCGATAAAGAATATAACAAATGCCTGTGGCATGCAGTGTTCATAGAGATACTCAACCTGGCAGTCAGCCACTTACTAGAAATAAGAGGTTTCACAGGTCTCTATATGCTATTAATTGCATACTTAAAGATCTAATGAAGACAGTGTCATTGATTAGTTGCTCTCAGAGGAAGTCCTCAGAGTCCCACAGGAAGAAAGGGATGTGTACTGAGTTCTCTCACTCAAGAACTCATAGAGAGAGCTTACAGGTGTGCCAGGAGGGAAATCCTTGCTTCTGTAGCTGCAGTTTTAGCAGACAGTAAACCAAAGCCTCAACCTGTTGGTGGCTGAAGGATGGTACAAGCAGAACTTCTAGTTTCACGTTGTCTATTGACAAAGTGAGGGTTTTGGTTGGAAAACTATGAGATCAGGAGCAAATTGAGATGTGAGTATGCCAAAAGGCCTCAATAAAGTAAGAACACTGAACCTTGAATTACAATGTGTACTTCCCTAAAAAGTACTTCCCTAGAACCAATGGAGCATAGCCTCCTTATCCCGAGCAAGAGTGACTCCCCCAAACCCTTTGTAACTGGTTTCTCCAAAACCAATGGCAATGGAATCCCCACACATGGTAGTAACAGCTGAATTGATCTCATGGTGTTAATGGGCTCCTTGAGGCAATTGCTGCCTCAAGATAATATCGACTGTCCATAGAAACTCTTGACAATGCTTTCCTTCAAGATCTGTAATTTGACTCTATCCCAGCAAGCCTATACAGAGCTGGGACCTTGAGGAGGTACACAATCACAAACAAGAGTTGCTTCAATATTCCAGTTGGTGTGTTTCAAACATCTACAGAAATGGATTTGAAAAGTATAGGACGATGGTAGAGGAGATATAATAAACTTAGATCAGGCCAAATGCATTTCTATGGACTTGCTAAATAGATACTTAGTGTTTAGTACACTTTAGTTTGAGGATTTAACAAGCACTCCAGATCTGAGGTGTGGTTGTTTGACTGAAATAGATCAGAAGATGATCCTTTGCTGTGGTATGAATATGTTTTTGAAAGTGTTTTCCAAATGTTCTCAGGTTGGAATCTTGAATCCAGGAAGAATATGTGAAACTGGTTATCAGAGACATTAAGAGCCAATGCCTGATGGAAGGTAACTAGGGGATTGGCCGGCAGTCCACCACTGTAAATGGATTAACTTTGGTCTCAAAGAGTAGGATGGAATTTGAAGGAGTTAATTCCCTCCAAAAATGGGACACTATGATAGTCTAGCATCCCCTTAAAACTTTGCTTTTGGTTTTACTGTG
The DNA here is from genome assembly GCF_011762505.2 of Arvicanthis niloticus. NCBI lineage: Eukaryota > Metazoa > Chordata > Mammalia > Rodentia > Muridae > Arvicanthis > Arvicanthis niloticus. The sequence continues at coordinate 904,957 of NC_047666.1, forward strand.
GGACTCTGTTTTCTATGCATATTCCCACCATGTGGGATTCAAACAGGTGACAGTAAAACGCTTTCTCTTGTCTAAAACTTTAAATTAAGTTACCCCTTTTTATTTATAAGATACCCAGCCCTAGGTATTTTATTACAGAATCACAAAATAAACTAGTATATCTACTGTGAATAAACTAGACATGCCCAACTTTCCCTGATTTAATGTAAAGATCAAAGGCTAAAAGATATTGGATGTTATAGTCATTTAGACATTTAACACCTGCACATCTTGACCACATTTCCCTTTCACTGGTCCATTACACTAGTGACATTATGGTTGCACCTGATAATGCAAGAAGTAATAATTAATCTGTTTGTATTGAAAAGGGATTAATGTACTAAAAGGCAGGATAAATTTCACTAATACCCAGAGGCCTTCTATTCAGTAAAATATTTACAAATAAGACAATGTGGGGGGCATATTGAAGAATTCTGTCAAAGATAAAGAATATCTTGAACAAGTTTGCTACTATACTGAAGAAGAACTACAGTCTATGGTAGATGTATTTGGGTCATTAGCCAACATATTCCTCACTTGTATGTATTACTGCAGTTTATTTCTTAAGTGGCCTGAAAAAGTTCTAGTATTCAGTAGAGACCAAAGTAAGAAAAGGTCCTATAATACATCTAGTCTTCTTTGCAAACTGCCCTAGCATTGGACTGTATGACTCAGCATCTCTGATGGTACAAGAAATATCTAAGATTGCTGGTTTTACTCTTCTGTGGACATTCTTAGATGAATTACATTGACAGCATTAAGTTTTTGTGAGCAAATTCCTGCGATCACTCATAGGTAACTTCCTTTTCAATGTTCAATTCTTGGTCTGCTTCTGTGTCTTACGATAAAGGGAATACTTGCCCCTGACTGCTAAGTTACCATGAAATTTATTCTACCCATCACGAAGGACTCTCATTCCAATTTAAAAATTTAGACATACATGGCAACTCTCCATTATAAAATACAAGTGGGGCATATATACATAAGTGGACCCAGGGCCTCTGAAGGCACTCATTAAAGAATGACATGTAGTCCAAATGCCTATGATCCCTATTCCCATATAGTCTCCTCTTTTCTACATTACCTATGGGATCATAGGAAGTTCTCTATGATAAACTAATGGAGATGAACTTGAGTTATGTTTATAGATTTTTTTCTGTACAATGTGCTGATACCACCCAAAAGTTGACATCTATAGCACTTCAGGCTCTCCTGCTACAACCCTAAAGCACAAAACTGAAATCCATAAGGGGACTAGAACTTCACAAAAATATTTTATGTGCATAGGAAAGATAGGTATGTGTGCAATTATTACTGATCTGTTGGCTAGTGCCAATACTGGATGGCCTAGAAATGAGATGAACATGATTGAAATATTGATAATGGAGAAGTTTATGAAGAGAATAGAAATTTTAAAATTTTCTATTTGTATGACTTTTCAAAAATCATTTGATTCTGTGTGTGTATATGTGCAGAGGCCAGAGGAATTGGTTCATGAGCTATGAGTTGCCTAAGAAAGTAGCTGGGAAGTGAGATATATTAATGTAAAACAAACAAAAAAAGTGAAAAATAAAATCATGAAGTGCCTTATGTAGATTCTCATCAGATGCTGACCTCTGCAAGGGGCGTGGTAGTACCAAGTGGATATGATGACCTGTTCTGTAGATATTAGCTGAATTTTCCTTTTACAACCCTACCACTGCCTAACAGATTCATGAAAAACAGAGTCCACAGATACATGGTGGAGATGAGATATGGGTTCAGCAGCAAAACTGACAGAGTTATGGCCATTATTGAGTGTCCAGTCTGCCAGCAGCTGCAAAGACCAAGACTAAGTCCTCAATACAATGTGGAGTCTCCACTGCATAGTACAATGGATTTCCTCATTGTGGTGGAAGAATCTGTGTTTTATCCTTCAGAAGAAACTTACTCTGGATACATATTTACCCTCTTCTGCCTACATTATCACCTGTGTGTCTACAGAATACTGTATACACTTGTAATTACTTTTGCATTGCTTCAACAAAATAACAAGCAGAAATGACTTCTAGGAAGAAGAATTTAATGGCTTATGCTTTGATGGGGCTTAGTTATGTGGTTTGTGCACTTGGGTATATCATGATAGCAGTAGGAATATATGTCATAGCACATTTTCTCACATCACAGCTCGCCAGGAAGAACAAAACAAGACAGAAAATGGCAGAGATAACATCCCTGTGGGCTTTCTGCCAGTAACCTACCAGGCCTCACCTATTATGGCGTGCAGAACTTCCCAGTATAGCACCGCCAGCTGGAGAGCAAGCATTCTGATCATAAGCCCATGATGATATTTTACCTTTAAAGATAGCAATACCACCATTACTGTTCCACAGTGTTGCTTCTGATCCAGAAACACATATTATAGCAAAAGAACTGTGGCTAGAGAACCAGGTTTCAGAATTTCCTGGTCTTCCCATGTTCCCCAGCTTCTGAAGGCACTTGCATAATAGAAGAGTGTGGTCATCTTGGGAATTACCAACAATGCTGAAACAAAGTTTTCTAAAAATCATGTTCTGAATTAACACTCCAGATTCAGTGCTGTCTCTTCAATAGCTGGGATTCATGAGTGTTAGATCAGGACAAAATGGGGTTAATGCCACTTAACATCACCTCCCCAACACACTGGAACAGATCTGCTTCCTGTTCCTGTGGTTTATACTCTACTGACCTACAGGTCTTAGGTCCATAAGGAAGCATGCTTCTGTTATGAGACACAAAAATGAGTCCATGCAACTGGAAGGTCAACTGCTTGGATACTTTTGACTTCTTGCTTCTGAGTTATCAAGCCAAAAAAATTTACAGTGTACTGTGTTTGATCTGGGCTATCCACGAAAACTGAAGGAGATCCTTAGTCTGTGGGAGTCTCACTACAGTCATACATTGCTTCACGATAAGGAATCTCATCTTGTAGTATAGTATAATATCTTTTCTCATGTAGCATACTTCCATAGGCTTAAGTCATATATATGTGTCATTAGTAATCTCTTGATGTAATCACAGATGCAGAGTTTGCCAAATGAGACTGCTGCTAGCTTAGCACTGCTGCTGTTTTTTGAATAAAAGTGAAGCCATTTCTTTTAAAAAATAACGAAAAAATACAGTATAGTAAATATATAAGCCAGCAGCCTAAACATACAGTATCACTATCAAATATCAGGTATTATACATCAACTATTGTTAATTTGATTTCCAGTATGACATGTTTGTTCACACTAGAATCTTCCACCCTACAGAAGCCATGGTTGTGATAGACTTGCCATGGTTCAGATATCACCTCATACATACAAACTTCTAGGTCCATTGTAATCTCATGAGTCCTATGTGATGCTGTAGAGGGGATTTTATGATATACTTCATTATATTTTCATACTTCGTGTTTAACGACAACACCCAATTTAAACAGGGCTGCTAAAAAGTTCCTGGGTATGTCTACAAGAGTGTTTCTGTCCATCTTTACTCATGTGACAGGCCTGACACAAATTGTTTAGGGCTCAAATGAAGGGAACTTGATCATTTGTCTGTCTTGTATTCATACCTTATTTTTTATGGCCCTTAGGTCTTCAGATTTGCAATGAAGTATACCATCAATTTTACTGTCACTCATGATACAGATTGTAGGTTGTGAGACCTCTGGCCCATGGTGGTCCTGTGACACAATACACTCTTCATATGTTGTGGTGGCTTATATGTCACTATGTGGATAGACAATTTACAGCTCCCCTTAATCACATAAAACTACATATGATCCTGCATTCTATCCTTACTAACCATATGTGCTTTCTTATCTGCATTATTTGTATTAAAATGCCCTGTAATCCAGATGGCTGGGAAACTACAATACCCAGTTCAAAGTGGGCCTGTGTGTGTTTTTCTCTATTCTGCCATTTTCTCCATTTTTTTTTTTCTACAAAATTCTGCCTAGTACATTGGCTAAGTAAATGAATGAGTGAATGAGTATTTGGAACCACTTGAAAGATACATATTTTAGCTAACACATTCATTATAATACTGAGATTTATTGGAAAACTATTCACACCAAAAATTTAAAGATATATTCAAAATGATAGGAATTGGTTTTGTTAAGCAAATTGTCCTCTTAACCTTCATTTAACAAATAGTTATTGAGAGCCACTATGCACAAGGCTCTCCAGCAGGAAGAGAGAAAAACCTGAATATCCAAGTCCTCAGTGTCTTTTACACTAATGGAAAAATAGGTAATAAATATTCAGAATACGGAATGTTTTGGATAATCATAAAACAACAAAGGAGGTAGCGGAGTAGTTCTGTATTGAGAGATAAAGTCCCTTTTTTAAATGCAGTGGCCAGAGAAAGCTTCAATAAGACACAAGCAAAGCACTTTCTGGTCTGTCCCCGAGCACTGAGCAGATCTTGGGATTCAGCTCTAACACCAGCAGCAACACCCATCCCAAGGAGTTCTGACACAACAAAGATAATAGTAAAGACAGGCTCTAGTCAGAGAAAGCACAGATAGTACTAAGGAGATCCAGATGGTGAAAGGCAAGCTCAAGAACATAAGCATCAGCAACCCAGGGTATTTGACATCATCAGAACTTAGTTCTCTCACAATAGAAAGTCCTGAATACCCCATCAAAACAGGAAAGCAAGATTCAGATTTAAAATCAATTCTAATGATGATGATAGAGAACTTTAAGATGGACATAAATAATACTCTCAAAGAAACGGAGGAGAACACAGGTAAACTGGTAGAAGCCCTTAAAGAGGAAACACAAAAATCCCTTGAAGAATTACAAGAAAACACAACCAAACAGGTGGAAGAGTTGAACAAAACCATCCAAGACATAAAAATGGAGGTAGAAACAATAAAGAAATCACAAAGGGAGACTACCCTGGAGATAGAAAACCTAGGAAAAAAAATCAGGAGTCATAGATGCAAGCATCACTAACAGAATACAAGAGATAGAAGAGAGAATCTCAGGTTCAGAAGATACCATAGAAAATATTGACACAACAGTCAAAGAAAATGCAAAGTGCAAAATGGTTCTAATGCAAAACATCCAGGAAATCTAGGACAAAATGAGAAGACCAAACCTAGAAATAATAGGTATAGAAGAAAGTGAAGATTCCCAACTTAAAGGGCCAGTAAATATCTTCAACAAAATTATAGAAGAAAACTTCCCTAACCTAAAGAACGAGATACCCATAAATGTACAGGAAGCCTATAGAATGCCAAATAGACTAGACCAGAAAAGAAAAACCTCCCATCACATAATAATCAAAACACCAAGTGCACAAAACAAAGAAAGAATATTAAATGCAGAAAGGGAAAAAGGCCAAGTAACATATAAAGGCAGACCTATCAGAATTACACCAGACTTCTCACTAGATACTATAAAATCAAGAAGATGCTGGACTGATGTCATACAGACCCTAAGAGAACACAAGTGCCTGCCCAGGCTACTATACCCAGCAAAACTCTCAATTACCATCGATGGAGAAACCAAGATATTTCATGACAAAACCAAATTTACACAATATCTTTCCACAAATCCAGCACTAAAGAGGATAATACAGTGAAAACTCCAATACAAAAAGGGAAATTATACCCTAGAAAGAGCAACAAAGTAATCTTCTTCCAACAAATCCAAAAGACAATAGCCACACAAACATAATGCCACCGTTAATAACAAAAATAATAGGAAGCAACAATCTCCTTTCCTTAATATCTCTTAACAACAATGGACTCAATTCCCCAGTAAGAAGACATAGAATAATAGACTGGATACTTAAACAGGACCCAGCATTTTGCTGCACACAGGAAATCCACCTCAGTGACAAAGACATATACTACGTTACAGTAAAAGACTGGAAAACAATTTTTTAAGCAAATGGTCCCAAGAAACAAGCTGGAGTAGCCATTCTAATATCGAATATATTTTACTTTCAACTTAAAGCTATCAAAAAGGATAAAGAAGGACATTTCATACTTGTCAAAAGAAAGAAAAGTCAACCAAGATGAACTCTCAATTCTGAACATCTATGTGCCAAATGCAAGAGCATCTACTTTCATAACAGAAACCTTACTAAAGCTCAAAGCACATATTGCACCTCACACAATAATAGTGGGAGACTTCAACACCACACTCTCAGCAATGGACAGATCATGGAAACAGAAACTAAACAGAGATACAGTGAAACTAACAGAAGTTTTTAACCAAATGGATTTAACAGATATCTATAGAACATTTCATCCTAAAAGAATATACCTTTTTCCCAGCACCTCATGATACCTTCTCCAAAATAAACCACATAATTTGTCACAAAACAGTCCTCAACACATACAAAAAGATTGAAATAATCCCTTGCAACCTATCAGATCACTATGGACTAAGGCTGGTCTTCAATAATGACAAAAACAATGGAAAGCCCACATTTATGTGGAAACTGAACAACACTCTACTCAATGATAATGTGGTCAGGGAAGAAATAAAGAAATTAAAGACTTTTTAGAATCTAATGAAAATGAAGGCACATCATACCAAAATTATGGGACACAATGAAAGCAGTGTTAAGAGGAAAACTCTTTGCTCTAAGTGCCTCCAAAAAGAAACTGGAGAGAGCATACACTAGCAGCTTGACAACACACCTGAAAGCTCTAGAACAAAAAAAAGTAAACACACCAAAAAGGAGTAGACAGAAAGAAAAAAAAAATCAAACTTAGGGCTGAAATCAGCCAAGTAGAAATCAATAAAAACAACTATACAAAGAATCAATAAACCCAGGAGCTGGTTCTTTGAGAAAATCAACAAGATAGATCAGCCCTTACCTAGACTAATCAGAGAACAGAGAGGCAACATCCAAATTAATAAAATCGGACCTGAAAAGGGAGACATAACAACAGAAACCAAGGAAGTTAAAAAAAAATCATCAGATCCTAGTACAAAAGCCTATACTCAACAAAATTGGAAAATCTGGATGAAATGGACAACTTTCTAGACAGACACCATGTACCAAAGTTAAATCAGGAGCAGAGAAACCATCTAAACAGTCTCAACTGATTGACTACATTTGCTAGATCGATTATCTCCTTTCTTATTGGATATTTTATTTATTTACCTTTCAAATGTTATCCCCTCTCCCATTCCACCCCCAAAAACCCCTTATCCCATCACCTCTCCTCCTACTTTTATAAAGATTTGCCCCCCCCCCCATCCACCTGAGTTTTTAATCTTAGCCATTTTGACTGGTATAAGACAGAATCTCAAGGTTGTTTTGATTTTATGGGGATTCCTTTTAATCTTCAAGGACAAGGTATTTTGGAGGGGATCCATGAAACTTTAAAGCATTTTTATTTTATTTCTTAAAATAAAAAAGGGGGAGGTATATACCCAAACACCACAAATTTATTTAAATCATACTCTTTTTATTTAAATAAAAAAAAAATGGATGCCAAGGAACTTTCTGCTGAGTATCTATGGCACTCTTCAACTAGGCATACTTATGCCTAGGTGAAAAGGAAGGATTCACTTACAGGCATATGGCATGATCGCGACCAGGTATCTAATATTGGGAAGAGGGCATGTTTGTGTTTCTTCTGCAGGATGCTATAGGAACATGGTGGCTGCCAGAATGATTGATGAGACACACTGTTGCTGAGTCAAAGAATGATGCCGACCTGTAAGCTTGCTGAGTGCCCTGACAAGGGTGACTGGGAAGCTGTATTGAACATATGTTTCTGACACACCTTTGCTTGCTTTTATCCAAGATAGGACAAGTTGTCTTGCCTTAAGATTTTAGATCTTGTGGGATAGAGAATCAAAAAGAGAAATTATAATGACTTTTGTATTTTTCTTAAAGGTGATCAGCTATTAGGACTCAATCATTTACTGGTCTAAAAATCAATCCATTATTGGAAATAACAGTCTTCATTTGGAAGGCTGGATCTGGACATTGTCAGAGACATATTTGAAAGTTAGTTGAAGTTCTTTATGATGTTATGATAGCAAGAGATAAAGTTGGGACAGGATCTGGATTCCAAACAAGGGTTAGTGCATGTTTTAAGGCTCTTTTAATTGTCAAGCTAAAATTGGTTTTGTCTCTTCTGTAGTATTTATTGTAAGTTGTATAATTTCTAATTTTGTTAGTGTGTTGAAATCTGGCATTACAGAGATCTATCAACCAGCTTTTGTCTTACTGCCCTTAGTATTAGAAAACCTCGATTCTCTGAAAAAAGCTTGAAAGTGCTGGAAGAAGTCAATTAGGCTTTAAGCAGAAGCAAGAGGGTAGGGGGCTTGATTATTGCTTTAATTTTATTAATTGCTAGCACCACTTCTTCTGTAATAGCATTGACACAGCTATTTTTGTTAACCAAAAAATGTTACTAATGTATTGAGTATATGAAAGGATTTATACAGGTGTCTGGAACAATGAATTGATTCTCTATAACCTATTCAAATTATCTGAAGGATGGTCAGGGTTCCAGAGTTAGGAGCCATCTCAAGTGTCATGACAAATATCATTGGAGTAGTGTTACTTCTAAAATTTACTCTGATTGTCATTACAATTAGAAAAAAATTTTAAAGATATCTGTAGGGTATTTGGCATAATCCTAACACCTCTCTGGGTGTTTTAACTTTGCATAGTAAGTTTATGAATTTAAAGAATGCTGATCTGTTGAGCTTTGATGCTGAAGTTAAGCTGATAAAATTATTCATTGCCTGAGGTCAGTATTTTTAGTTTTGTCAAACCTCAGCAATAGCCTATATAGCTTGATCGTGCTAGCCCTTCTTGTCCTGGGAATACTTTTATTTCTTCCCATCATGTTAAAGCTTGTCTCTAACTACATCAATAGGCTGGCAGCCAAACTACAGGACTTGAAACTGAAAATGGACTCTCAGACAGTGTTATTAATTTAATAGGCTGGCAAGGCAAGGACAGGTAAAATTCTGCACAGAGCCTTACCAACCTAAGACAGAATTGCATTGCTTATGATAATGCATATTTTATGATGGGTAAGCAAGGCTTTCTTGTCAGAATAACCTAAGACAGGCAAAGTCTGATTTATGCAATAAAAAGGGGTAATATGGAGAGCTTTTGGAGCTGCCTGGCAGGAATTTGACATTGGCCAAGCACAAGGAAACGGGCTGCTTGGAAAGAATTTGACATAGGCCCAGGACAAGGAAATAGACCGCAGGCAGGAATCTGACATTGGGCTGGAACAAAGAAGTAATTTCGGGCAGAAATCTAAATCCTAAGCTAGAACAAAGAAGAAATTTGAGGCAGGAATCTAAATCTTAGGCTAGAACAAAGAAGTAATTATAGGCAGAAATCTAAATCTTTAGCTAGAACAAAGAACTATTCTTCAGGCATGAAAATGACTTTGGGCTAGGACAGAAAAGTAGGCTCAGATATTTTGGTCATCTTGATAAGCCCTTAGAAATAGTGATCACAAGAGTGATTACTAGACTATGTTTATTGTCATGCATGTTGACTATCTGGGTTTATTGTCTTGCTTGTTCCTTGACTATTTGCATCTATTGCTCAATCTAGAACTGACCTTAATATTTGCATATAATTTAAACAGTATAAAGGCAAAAAAGGAGAAGGAGGGATGGGATAGGGTATTAATGGGGGGAGTGGAGAAGGAGGATGGCATCTGAAATATAAATAAATAAAATATCAAAAAAAAGGACATAAGCAAAGCATCAAGAAATGTAGAGCTTCTGCTTAGGCCCAGGGATAAAACCTGAAGAGAGACCCAGCAATACTGCATGCTATCACAGCAATACTTCATCATGATACTTCAAGAATAGTACATGATGATGATGACAACGACAATGATGATGATGGTCATAATGATGCTGATGGTACTGTTGGTGGTGGTGGTTCTGGAGGCTGGTGCTCAAATAATGAGTCTGTAGATTATTTGATTAGTCAGGTAGGGTACCTTCTGGAGACTTTGAGAACTATGGCATGAAATGTCTCAGATTTCTTCAAAACTTAGTCAGTTGAGTGTTGTAATAATTATTTTAAAAATGGCCTCTGGTCAGGCTGACTATCTAAGCTGTGGCATCTCTGTCTAACTCAGCCGCCATGTTGCATGGCCAGAGGTCATGTGCATGCCACAGCTAGAAATGGCCAGCTAGAGACACCAGCCCTGCCACCCACGAGACACCAGCTTGGGAGATGGCTCTGCCAGTCTTCCACACTGTCTTTGCAAGGCTGGGCATAGTTCAGAACATCCCGTCATCCATGCGGGCCCAGTAAGAAAATGAGACTCCAATGCTTAAATATTAAATTAATATTAAATCAAATTAAATTAATTAATTAATCAAAGGCTTTATATATTTAGTAATGCTCAATATCAAGATGCCCATAAAATCCGAAGTGTAATCCAATACCCAACCTAGATGTACCAACTACCTTTGACTGCTACAGACAAGCGAACATCAGCCTCCATGTCCCCCTCTCTCATTCTCTGTCTCTCCCTTACTCCTCCTCTTCCTCTCCTTACTCCTCCCACCTTAGCTCCTCCTACAGTTGAGTATATACAGAAAGGGCAATAGAAGAAGCAGAAGTCAATTTCATTTATTGGAAGTCCAAGTGAAAGATGATAATGGTTTAGAGCAGGCAATGACAATAGAACTTTTGAGAAGTTGTTAGCTAGTCTATATAATGTGAGAATGATGTTTTTGTCATTGCATTTTATAATACATAGCACATATATCCTAAAAGGAGAATGAAGTCACCTTTGACTAAGATGAAGAAGACCACTGTGTGTGTATATGTGTATATATACATATATATATATATATATATATATATATATATATATATATATATATTCACTCTGAGAGGACTTCTAGAAGCCTTTTCAAAGAAATAGATTTTTATTTTAGTATTTTGCCTGAATATATGTTGTACCACATGTGTGCCTACAGGTATTCTATTCTCTGAAACTGGAGCTATAGATGGATGTGGGCTTGCATGTCAGTGTTGGGAACCAACTCCTACAGAAGTAGACAGAGTCATGTCGACTTCTCTGACAGTTGTTATATATGTAAACGTTGAGATATTTTAATACAGGAGGAAAAATAAGTGATTGTACATCAGACATGCAAGGATTTCAGGCTGAAGATATAAACTTGAATGTCATCAACATTCAGGTATGTGGGGAGCCAACAGAAGGCGGCTATCATCCTTGCAGCCATCTTGAGCCATACACTCTGACAAGAGACTTGTTTACATTAGCCTACAACACCTGAGCACACTCTGATAACATCTTGTTTTAGATACCCAGGATCTTCCCTTGTGTGTGTGAGACTTAAAGCTGTGACTTAGAGACAAGACCTAAGGGTGTGACTTAAAGGCGTGGCTTAGAAATGAGACATATAAAAGGCGAGAGGCAGACAGAAGAAATTATTAGGCATTAGGCACTTAGCACTTGGAGAACATTTGGAAGAGAATTTGGAACTGGGAAAGAGACTAGCAACTGGAACTAGGATTAGGACCTGACACTTGGTACTAGGAACTAGGGACTGGGAACTAGGGACTTGGAGAGAAGAAGAGAGACTGAAGAATAAACGGGATTAAATCACACTCTGTCTGGTCTCCATTCTTCGAGTGCGTACTCACGCTCTCTCTTGATGAACCCCAACCCGTGGACTGGAGCAGCTTGGGGCAGTGTGGGCTCTAACAGTTTAGCCCTCAAGGCTTTTGGCAGTGCGGGTTCCAACATTGACAGAGCGGTCGTGACATTTTGGCCCCCAAATGTGGGGCAGCTCGGGGTCTCAACACAGGTAGTACTGAATTCTGAGCCTACATGGGCTCATCAAAGAGGTGTATATAGCTAAGTATATGTATGTGTGTGTTTCACTATAGAAACAGAGCTAATATAGAATGAGATAAATATTAAATCTACGAATTGGACTTCATGCAATTGTGGACTGGAGAATGGATATAGAAGTTGGACACCACTCTACCGAGAGTGGGCTTGAAGCTACTGATGATCAAAGGAAATGACAGCTGGCAAGAAGACTGTCCATGGAGGTTAGTGGAAACAAAATACATAGAACTCCAGCAGATCCTATACAACTCAATCTTTCTCATGTCATCTCCAGCTTCAATGATACAAGTGATGTCTGCAGAAGGCCATGGTGTGTTTCACACAGTGACACTTATGAAAAACAAAGGATAGAGGATATCTTGCAAGAACCAGAGGATCTTGGCCAGTAGGTTGATCTGTTGCAAGAATTGGGAGTTGAAACCTCATCTGGTTCTCTACACTGAACTTCAGAATGGAATGCAGGGGCAGCTCTTTTAAAAAATCTCATGAAGACTCCTCTTTAAAAAAAAAAGACTTTTTTTTTTTTTTTTTTTTTTACAGTCCAGTCATTACCCCTTCCCAGATACACTCCCACAGTTGCTCATCCTCCATTTCTCCTCTCCACTGTCTCCAAGAAGATGTCCCCCACCCCTGACCTCCTCCACAGGCCTTCCCACTCCCTAAGAACTCGAGGGTTAAACACCCTTATTCTCCCACTGAGGCCAGACCAGGGAGTCCTCTGCTGTATATGTGTCAAGGCCTTGGACAAGCTCCTGTATACTGCCTAGTTGGTAGCTCAGTGTCTCAGAGATCTCAGTAGTGCATGCTTTTGATCCCAGTTCTCTGGAGGCAGAACTGGGTTCTTCTTCTGGCTATTCTTAAGGCAAAATCATCCTCAAAAATGAATCCAGTTCGATCAATAAAGCAGAAAACCACTGTACTGCAAAATTTGCCAAAATGAAAGGAGGATCAAGAGTTAGCTGCAGAAACTGCTGTAGTGTGTATCTCTGGGTTGTTATTTCTGTGACTGCCCTCTGCATTGTACTTCACAATGAATTCAAACTATTTTTGTCACTCTCATTTTTAGGAATTATTTTTTAAAATTGATTCTTTGAAAGGTTCATACAATGTAAAAAGTGTTTTGTTTGTTTTTATTTCTGTTTGTGTTTTCTTGGGTTCTCTGTTTGTTTGGGTTTTCATAGGTTCTCACTATGTAGACTTGGCTGGTCTGGAAGTCACTCTATAGGCCTTGAAGTTAGAACTCAGAGATCATCTTGCCTCAGTGTCCTGAGTCCTGGGATTAAAGGCATGTGCCACTATGCCTGGCTTTCTTACAAATTGTTTTGATCATATTAACCTTCCCAATTCTTATAAATTTACAGTCCCTCTTCTCTATCAACCTGTGTAGTATGACTTTTGTTTTAATCCTTCATGAACAATTTGGGCTACCGAAATATTTTTGGGTGTGGTCTTTACTGGAGAGTGGTTGACTTAAGAGGGGATACAATTTTAGAGAAGAATGTCTCTTCCTCTTCCTGGAGCTAACAATGGCCAGTATTTCTACTGCTTCAAGTTAGGATTTTGTTCCCAACTCTTGCCTCCTTACACAGATTTAGTTGGCATGGGCTTGCATGGGTTTTGTGCATGCTGCTCTGGCAGCTGTGGGTTTGCATGTGCAGCTGCCCTGCTGTCCAGAAAATAATATTTTCTCACAGTCATTCATCACCTCAAGCACTTCTTCCCCTTCCACTCCCTCTTCCTCAATGATCCTTGTTCCTGTGACAAAGGTTGCAGTGCATATGCTCCCTTTAGGGATAAGCATTCTTAAATCTCTTATTTCCTATACCATGGCATGTTAGGGAAAACGTGTGTGTGTTTTCTGTCTCTTGTATTGGACTAATTCAGTGTATTTAATAACAGATTTGTTGTGGTCTGGAGTCCCTTCAAGTTTAACTTGGCTAATATTCTAAATGAAAGTAAAAATAAAGATATTTTATGGATATTAACCAACATAACAGTGGTTAGAAAACAATGCAATTTGAAGGAATCCTTATGAGTTTATGTTACTTGATTGCATTGTTCCACTGATAACTGCAATTCTCGTTTTTTGAGTCAATCCAGCAAGAGAAGACAACTTAAAAAGGTTGACACGGACAAAAGACTACAAGTAGTTTAAAGGAAAATAAAGTCTTTAAGATAGAAAAATGAATAATAATACATTGCTATTATCACAGATTGTGAATAAAAGACTGAATCTACGTGGTGAAGCTACTCCTTGGCCTGAATACAGTGCTTCAGAGATATAATTATGATATATTGTTGAGCAAGACTTTCATGACCCCATCTTTGGTTTATAGTCTAGTGCTCTATATGGCATTACTAAAGCAGACTGGCAGAACTGTGTGATAAGAACCCTCAGTTTTGCATATTCATCCTCACTTTAAATGTAGATAAAGCCTGTGCATATAGTGATTCTGCTCAGGTGATCAGTACTATTATAATGCACAGTCAAGCAAAGATAAAAAGATTTTCCCAATCCTCCTATCATAGTCACAGGATTTCTTTTAAAGGCCAAGTTTTCTCAAGTTGGTGGAATAAGAGGGGAATGTAAATTGCAGAGACCTGAAGCTCCTCTTGCCAGCTGAAGAGATGCATACTCAGGAAACAAAGATCTCAGTCTCTGAAACACAAAGAGCAGGATCCTGCCAGGGAGAATGAGTTTAGATATGGCTGTGTATCTCAGCGGCTCAGTATGAGAAAGAAACTTGGTTATCAGGTGTGTGATGGTGCACAGAGATTTCCAACTTTCGTAACTGTGATCCAATCAGCTGGTGTCACTTTAGACTGCTCTGTACATTTGTGGTAGTTTGTTACACATTGTAGGAATCTCATGCAACTTATTTCTACTTCATGTTGCTGACTGGAGGGCAGGGATAGGACACCAATGCTCTTTCTCATAGATGGCTGGCATCTCGGCACATATGGCCCTGTCAGATGGTGCTGAACACTGGGGAGATCAGGTCTTCTTTTTCTTTGTTACAAGTAGTTTACAGACCAAGGGCAGGTGTCCCAAGAGCACAGTGATAAAGTGGGCAGCGATGACCGAGCTAGGAGATCACACACCATTTTCACCCATGGTGAGGTCTTCACAAAAGTCCACTAAAGCCAGTAGAGGAGGTCTAAGTCCTAGCACTTACTTTTCCTATAACATTGTCAGAAGTACGTGATAGCAAGGATGCATTTGAGGTGTATTTGAATCATGTGATTTAGTGACAAATTCCTATCCTAAGGTAAGATTTTATTTTTATTCTCTTCATTTTGTATATGTCAGGGTACATGTGTATGGGTATGTACATTTGAGTGCAAGTACCCACAGAGGTTAGAAGGCACTTGATCCCTGGGAACTGGCAGTTTTGAGCTGCCTGACATAGGTGCTGGTAATCCAATTCTGGTCTTCTGTAAGAACAGCATGTACTTGTAACAGCTGAACTATCTCTCCAGCCCCAATCTTGTTTTATTAATGTTAGTGTTTGGAGGAAAAGTTGGAAGCAATGTACTAGAATGAAGGAAGGCATTGTTGTACCCCAATGGCAGGTTAGCAGTATCAAGATGTTTAAAGGGGTACCAATGTGTTTGAATGTGTTTGAATATAAAACATAAATCCACCTGATAAACTCAATAACAAATGCCAAGAATATTGACTTTAAAATTAACCTGAATTTCTAGAAACACTCATACATTAAGAATGGGCATTAAATTTTTGAATATAAACTTTCTATTTTAACACTGGTTCATATTTTGGTCAGCAATTTGGACCACATACCTTATTGCTATTTTTGAACACTTGTTCAGTGTGTATAGCACAAATAGTTACATGTCACGAGCTATGCATTTGGTTTGTCAGATATGGAAAAGCTAAGAATCTAGAATGTCCTTGTTCTCCTAGATATAAAAGAAAGGAAACATTTTATTGCAGGGTTGAAGATCTAGTTTGGCTTTATACTTCTCAGGAGGATATACTTGTTTGTTTTTTATTATAGAAAAGTGTTTTTTATAATAGAGAATACTATTAGATAAATGTAAAGCAGTAGCATTTGTCCTCAGCAGATTTATTCTTTTGTTCAACTTCTGTACCTGAATGATTAGAAAATAATTAATCCTCATTAGAGAGTAAACCAGACCTAAGGAAAACACACTGTTATAAAGGCAAATGTTATAATGAAATAGTGTATAGGTTTTGCAAATTTACAATGGTTTAAATTTGATATAAATATATAAATCTAAATTTCACAATGTGTTTTCTGTAAATGACAAAAGCTATGAAATGCATTTTCACGTTTCAATTACAATTCACATGTCTGTGGCTCCTGCTGTGATGTTTTGTTCAAAAGAAGTCTCATTTGTGAGGCTGCCAGTATAGAAGCTGACAGATGGTAAAACCAGTTTCTAGCTTCCCAGAGTACTGGTTTAGTGTGGCTTAGGCTATTTTATTAGTGTCGTTTGCTTACTATATATTCAAGTAGTACAAATATGTTCTCATTGCAGTTTTAATTTTGCTATTGCTATAGTTATATCTATACATATGTTTAGGTTACTTTCAAATTTTATCAAGATACTGTTCTTAGGGATGATTTAGATGATGCTTTTCAGTGTGTCCACAACTGTCTGTTTGAATGAAATACATATTACCATGTAGGTAATAGGAAACTCAAAGCCCAGTTTCTTGGACATAAATAATATTAACAAATTAACTCACTACTTTAGTAAATTAAAAAAAATATTGTCATCAGATAAACTAAGTTAATCCAACATGATAATTACATAAGGAATTACTTCTCCCTGTCTTTCTCTCTCTCTTCCATTTTCTCTGTCTTTTCACATACACACACAAACAATTCACTAAAGCAACAGTTACCACAACCATGCTTAGGAAAAAAAAATTTTTTTTCTTGTCTACTGTGCACTATTGTCTGGTTAATTATCCCAATTAATGTGCTTCCATATTAATATTACATTTTTGGTGTTTTCTGGACCCAGCACTGCAGTTGAGTCAATCTTATGCTTCACCCATTTAAGTCTTGATCCAGTTTCTCTTCCAGTCCTGCTCTGTATGAATTGTTATTGCTCTCCTCAGGTACCCATAGGCAGCCTTCATGGGATAGCAGTCATCATAAAGAACAACACTTAGGAAAGATTTTAAAAAGAAATGAAAATTTATTTAAATGTTTGTGTGTGGGTGTGTATATGTGCATGTGGAGGCCAGAGGTTAACGCCAGGTGTCTTCCTCATTTGCCTTTCACTGCACTTCTTTCTCTCTTTCTTTTTTCTTTTTTTTCCTTTTTTTTTTTTTTTTTTTTTTTTTTTTTTTTTTTTTTTTTTTTAGACAGGGTCCCTCATTGAACTAGAGCTCAAAGATTTTCCAACCCTAAGATCCTTTTGTTTTTCTTCTTCAGCAGCAGGATTACAGGTGTGCCCTGCTGTCCACGCCTGTTTTATTTTGTTGTTGTTGTTGTTTTGTTTTGTTTTTGTTTTTTCAAGACAGGGTTTCTCTGTGTAGCCCTGGCTGTCCTGGAACTCACTCTGTAGACCAGGCTGGCCTCAAACTCAGAAATCTGCCTGCCTCTGCCTCCCAAGTGCTGGGATTAAAGGCGTGTGCCACCACTGCCTGATCATGCCAGGTGTTTATGGGGATGCTGGGGATCAGACTCAGGCTGTCACACCAGTCGAGAGCATTTTGCTATTCGCCCATATCACCAGTTCTTCATCTACATTGTTTTGTAAATATATTAAAGTTAATTGTTTCTGAATTATTTTATAACTAGTAACGGGGTAGGAAAGAAAAAGATATCTCTATTATCTTTTCTGAACCCTACTTCTAGGTTTTATTGGCGCTACTTAGGAATGTCTAATTTGCCTCATCACTGAGGGGGGAATGCAGTGCACGTAAGGGGCACATATGTAACTGGCAACCTAATTTTTCTGCTTTCATCAAATGCTGCAATACCAAATCTTCATTCAATGTTCCAGTTAGATACACTTGGGAACCTAACAACAGCACGTACATAAGAGACGAAAATGAACAAACTGGAAAGAGTCATTAGCTTTCTGTTTTTCTATCACAACAAAAATTATAGTATTGAACACATTGCAACTGGGAAATTCTATTTGAAAGATGAAGCAATCTTAAAAGAGAATAATTCATTTACTAACTTCCTCGAGTGTCCATTAGAATTCATAAACGAGGTTTTTAGCATAGAGTTTTCTTTTCAAGAAAAATAAAAAAAAATAATGAAATGAATCAACTTTTCAGAACTATGTTTTAGGGTATATATTCCATATGTCTTTTAGTCCAGTGCACATGATTTCAAACATGATTTGGGAAAAACTCATAAGAAAATGTTACCTTTATTGTCTTAATGAAAAAGGCAACCGACAGACTGCCATGGTTCACACCAATCATGAATGCAATTTGTGAGTGTGAAAACTGCAGTCAGCTGTGGCTACCTAAATGCCCTTGGAATATCTCTTATAATTTTGAAGTATTCATTATAGAGTAATAATTACTACCAATTGTAATGAAATAAACAGAACCAAGCCAAGATAATGGTCAGAACTTGACTGATATCATCAAGTGATGATATCAAAATGAACAGAACTTTAAAAAAATGCCTATTTACAGCTAATGGCCATTTACCACTTGTAAGTCACCAGCTCAAAATGTTTAGAAATAACTTCTCTACAGACTTGCCTTTTGCAGTAACCACAGCTTTGCCCTATTGAAGTCTGTGGTACAAACATTCCTAACTTTTCCATCTATGGCTTTGAGTATTTTCAGATTTTTAAAGTCTTCACACATTCAGGTTGTCAGGCTCTCTTACACAGTGAGACCCACCGAGATGTATAAAATGTGCATATCTGCAGCCACACATATGAACACAGACATCACAGACATATACCCCCTCACATATGTTGATGAATGCTAAATACACAATTGCCATAAAACACACAAGAAGAAAAATGCAGCATCAAATTGCTATCACCTTCCTTCCTTGTGCAGCTGTGGCCTTACCATATTCTTGTAGTTTTATCAATAAGTTATGTTGTGTCTGCCAATGCACACATTGCCTGATAAGTGGCCTGTGAGCAAGCTGTGCTCTAAAGGCAATGGACTCCAAAATAATTATCTCGTGTAGCTTCTCTACCCGATCTAAGCACCAGGAATGGGCCTCGATACCAGCCCCCATCCAGCTGCCCTTGAATACAGAGATGAAAGACACGTACACAGGTTGTTCATTTTCAACTTGCCTTTGGACATAATTGTTGGGCACTACTATCTCCTGCCTGTAGAAATATGCCCTTATTTATATTCTCATCTCCACACCTCCCATCTGTCCTAGACTTTAGTGGCTCAGGTACATCTAGTCCCTGCTAAACACTCCTGACCACCTGCCTAAAGGAGAGGCCACAGAGCGATGCTTCTCCTGAAACCTCACATGGCTATTTGGCTTTTTTCCCTCCAAAGCATGGTGCACTCTCTTTCTCTCTGGCATCTGTCTCTTATCCTCCAGGGACCTGGAAGTCCTGTCTATTCCTTCTGCCCAGTAATTGGCCCATGGCTTCTTTACTGATGAATTGTCAGGCTCTCTTACACCGTCAACGCAAAGAGACATGCCGTACCAGACCGTTTTAAGTTAGCCTATTAATAATCGTGAAAAACTCGGAAGAAATGTGTAAGACTTTTAACAGACATAGTTTTAGATGGACAGCTAGCAGAGTGAACATCCTGGCTGTATCCTTTCTTTATCGGTCTTGATATGTATGAACTATGCTTAACAGATTCATTGCATGAGATGGAAGAGTTGGGTACAGCAACATTTACTCAAGAAAGGTAAACTAAAAGGCTTGAGGCTGAGAAGATGGCTCAGTACTGCTGCTTGTGCAAGTGTGAGGACCTGTTCTGACCTGGGGGACCCCCAGAATCCACCCCCCCATGGGTATGATAACATACTTGTATAATTCTGGGCCTTTTAACACAGAGAGTCCCTGAAGCTTCCGTTTGCTATAGCCGGAGTACCTAGAACCGAAGGCATCATGTTTCAACAAGGTGAGCAGAGAAGACCCACAGAGAGGTGTGAAATGCGCATATCTGCAGCCACGCATATAAACACAGACATCACAGACACAAACTCACCCTCACACGTGTATGTTGATGAATGCTATATATGCAATTGCCATAAACCACACAAGAAGAAAAATGCAGCATCAATTTTGCTATTACCTTCTGAGTGTCTTGTTTTGTTATATAATACTCAATCATCATAATAAAATATACAGTAGAGTTATTCTCATATATTCTCATATATAACAATCAGAACCATATTCATTTAAAAGGTATACTTCTTGTAAACCCCACCTCCTCCACAGCCACATCGCAGGAGTCAGACAGATTAACCAGAAAATGCAGACAAATATGCACATATACTTGAATAGCAGGCTGTTTGACTTTGGCACGCACGCTTGCTCTCTGCTTCCAAACAAAGTAGCACATCGTACCATGAAGAACTTAAATTTTGAGAAAGAATCTTATAAAAGGTGCCAGTAAGGAGAACTCTGCTGTATCACCTTAGCAATATATTATGTACCTCGAAATGGTCCTATATTCTAGCAGAGTGGGTTAAATGTTTCTGTTAGAGTTAAATGGTTTCCATGTGTTGTACTGTCTGCTAAAGGCATAAATATGAGGAATGGAGATGAAGAAGAGAATGAATGGAAAACTGTTCAGGTCCTAGTACACCCTCAAAGGAAATGATGCAGTGGAAGGGGAGACAGGATCGATGAAAAATAAATTAGGTAAACTGTACCAAGAGCCAGAAATCTTTCCATTTCTAAAGAGACACGTTTTCTCCAAGTGGTCACCAGCCAAATGGTTTCGACTCTGGAATGCTACCGAGGACCGGACCGCAAGAGTAGGCACAGGAGTTCACTCCCAGCCAATCCCAAGGCTTCCATTCTTACAATCGCCTGCCACAAACGGTTACTGGGAGGCGTGACCTGTTTAAAGGAAAGGAGGCCTGCTCCTTGTTACCTTGTTAGCTAGAGAGTTGTCAAGACGATCGCGGGGCGGATGCCACGGGAAAGCCGGGACAGAACACTGCAGTAACCCCTATTTCCAGAAAGGAAAAGACAATATCCCTGTTACAGAGAGCCCAGGGGCAGTGCTGTCCCAGCCTTCAGCGTCCCGCCGCGCGCGCGCCCCTTCCTGCCCTAGCGACTCGCAGCGCGCGGGGATCCGGTGCTCCGTAGGCTCCGCTCCCTCCCCCGATTCGGCCGCGGGTGTGCGCGTGTCGCCGCGCCAGGCTGCGTGCGCGGAAGCCAGCGACGCGGTTGGCCGGCACCGCCCTCGGGCTGCCCCCGCCCGGCCCGACTCTGTCACCCGTCGGAGGCCGCGGCGCCGCCTCCTGCCGCCCAGAGCGCGGCCTGCCTGGGAGGCGCTCGCTGCAGCCGCCCCGCGGCCCCGCTGCGCACACCGCCGCCCACCCGCGGCCGCCGCACGCCCCTCCCGCTCCCATCCTCGCTCATCATGACGGACTGCGAAGCTCTGGCGGAGCAGCCGCGGTGGCGCAGGCGGGAGCTGCGGAAGGAGTGCTGAAGACAGCGGCCGAGCCAGAGTGGACGCCGCGTCCGGACCGACCCGCAGCTCCAAGGTAGCGACGCGGTGCGCACGGCTCGCGTGGGGCCTGGGCGGAGCGCGGCCAGGTGACTCGCCCCGGCTCGGCCGCGGGCCCTGCCGGGGGTGGGGGGACTCGCCCGGCGGGCGTGGGCACCGCACGGCGTGGCCCGCTCGCTCCTGCAACCCGGGGGTCTCGGTCGCAGAGTTGGCGCGGGCTCCGGTTGTGGAGCCGGGGCGGGGACCGTGCGGTGGGGCAGGCGGGAGCCGACTGCCGACAGCCCCTGCCACCGGAGCCCGCCACGCAGAGTGAACCGATTGCTTTGTGGGTGGCGTACCCGGGGATCGCGGGGTGCGGGCGTGGGGTGCTGCTGCGTGTATTGTCGCTCCCGGTCACCCGGGCGGAAAGTGAGCCCCGCGCTGACAGCAGGTGGCTGCCAGGCCCCTCACCTTTTGACTCCAGTCTTAGGGACTCGTGTACACCGTGCCAGCGCCTAGGGAGCCTGCGCGAAGGGGCGACCGATGGATTTGTGAATGGTGCTTCTGCGAGGAGGCTGCGCCTTGCTGATGCAAAGGGGCTAGTATCCCGATGTGAAGAAAGGCTATTTATGGTGGAGTTGTGGGGTTTCCTTCTGGGTACACTGAGCCCTTTCCGCTGGGAACTAGAAGCAATTCTTCTTTTTTTTTTTTTTTTTTTTTTTTTCCTTCCTTCTTCTGGAACCTGTTCTGTAAATCGAAAGAAGGAAGTCTGAATAGACTCCGGTCTGTACAGGTAGAAGTGCTCCTTGGAGGTCATGAATCCCTTGCTCTGCGTCTCCGAGAGTCCCAGCTGTCTGTTCCTCTTACCTCTTCAGGTCCCCATTAGGACCACAGGACAGAAAACCTGCTTGCTTTCAGCAGCTTTCGCTGGTCAAACAATTGCAGTTGAGCACTTTCCTTCAGGAATGTAACACACACGCTCCAAGCTCCTTTCTTCCCTTTCCATAAGGGCTGTTCAAAGAATGTTCACCTATGTTACATGAAGAGGTGTTATTCAAAGCCTCCAGGAGGATGTAGCTATGTGAGTTTATGTCGACACCAACTCTTTTAAATCTAGTTACTGGGGACAACCTAGAGTATCTCTTCATCTAGGTTATAGAATAATTAGTTTGTTTTTGGTTTCTCTTTGTGTTTGCTTTAAACAGGTGCCAATTACAGGGTCACAATTTGAAGCTTAGATGTGAGTTGGGACAGTGTCTACCAGAGTACCTTAGCAAATTTATTATGTCCTTTGAAGTAGCAAACTATGTTTCTATGTAACTGCTGACTGGACTGTGACAGTGGAACACCACTTCAATTAATTTTAAGCTCAATTTTCCTTAAGACTGCCATATATAATGTTTTTTTAAAAAATTAGACTGAAATTCCATATTGTGTACTACTGTACCTTTGGTAGTTTTACACACACACACACACACACACACACACACACACACAAACACACACACACACACACAGCCACACACCAAAGCAGTTAACCTATTCTCAGAGTGATTTGTCTTCACCTGGTTTAAAGAGACTGACCAGAACTGTTTTGATTAATAAAAGAAAGAAATGTTTGTGTGGTGTGCCCCAGTGTGAGCAGCTTTCCCTAACAGTATGTTCATTTAAATAGTTAAGAGTTTGATTACATACTTATATATGTACATATGTATGTATGTGTGTATATATACATACATATATCATCTATCTATCTATCTATCTATCTATCTATCTATCTATCTATCTATTGTCTATGTATTACAGCTAGCTCAATGTGTGTTTGCAATGCTGGGGTGTCTTGATGTCAGGTGGACTCTGACCACACCACATTAAAGCACTGAATTTGGTATCATAGCAAGTGGTGGAACATAGAAATAGTTCCATCACTGTGATACTGGAAGTTATATTTATTGAATAGTTTTAATGTCATGTTGTTGGAATTGATTACTGTTTCTAATACTATGGACTATTAGTTGATATCAAATTCCTGAAGTAGAAAAATGAATCATTCATGACCTTACAGTAGTAGTTATTTGCTTTTTATTATACTTTATTATTCATCATAATACTCATATTAAAGGCCTATCTTGAGTAGTGGGTTGACTAGACAGTTTTGAGACACACAGTGACTTCTTTCTATACACCATATCCTTCAGAAACACATGGGCAGTTTGAATGAATCTGATGTGCATACTTAAATACAGAATTAACAACCCATGGTAGCACAGGATCATAGGTCTAGTAAGGAGTCCAGGAGTTCAGAGCATGACAGTACCATTTAATGCTACATTTGGTCTGGAAAACCATCAGTAGATAGATGAAGCGAACTGTCTTTTATTAAAAGGGTTGTAGGTTGTGGATGACAAGACTTACAAGGTCTAAGGTGCAAATCTGGAGTAGAGAACAGCAAAGAAGACATAGAAGATAAGTTTGCTTTGCAATAGATTCAGGCATTGTTAGATATTTGACCAGTTGGGCTTGTTCTGATGTAAAATATTATACGACTTCTCTTCTTGGAGTTTGTGGTTTCTGCACTTGAGAGGCTAAATCTGTATGTCTTGTAATAAGTAGGGTTTTTTTTGGACTTGTACAGTAGTGAAGTACTTGTAGGAAAATAATACTGAGTGTTTAAAAGCCTCCACATCACATTAAGACACAGTAGCATGTCTGTGTTCACTGCTTCTCCATGTTAGCATAGTAACTACTTCCTTACTTAAACATCTGGAGTCTCACCCGCAAAGAAACATGATAGGGTGTAGAACAACAGTGTTGATGAATATTGATAGAATGTATAACATTTGATTATTTGTTGATGTATAACATCAACAGTGTTGATGAATATTGATAGAATGTACAACATTTGATTATTCTGTATATGCATATCTACAAATCATATATTTACTCATATTCATTTGCAAGTTGGTGGATTTGTTGGATAAATTAGATTTTATCTCAAGTTTTTATACGTCCCGAAATGACACTTTGGCCACCTTCACATGACTTGCCCTGAATATAGTGCAATGGTATTGGGCCTGTGGGGAAGTTTTTAGAATCGTAGCAACAGTTTCAAGGATCATTTTGCTATCTTACAGTAGGAAACTGTATTACTAATAGTAGCATGACCTAACAGTATTCTATACTTGTGTGTGTGTGTTTGTGTATGTGTTTGTGTGTATGTGTGTGTGCTGTAATTTTTATGGTACACAATAAACTCCTACAGTCTTTTGTAAAGACACAGCCTATAGGTAAAGGCTGTATATGAGGTGAGCGAGAATTTTTATAAAAACATTGAATGTTAAAATATATTTTTTTCATTTTACAAGCATAAAGGTAAACAGTAGAGTTGACTTCAAGCCCATCTATTTAAGATGACAGCACAGAAGTATATTATAGTGACAGTAAAGAAATTGTACAAACACTATACACGGTTTTCAATAACTAAATGGAATTACTTTCAGATTAGCTGAATTAAAAGATTTTCACATATCTGTATGTTGTTGACAGTACATGGATATGTCATCACCAAGGGAAAGCCTCTTAAATCAGAGTTCATAATCATGTGTGAGTGGGGTGATATCCAGCCTAGCCAGGCACAGATCAGCCTGTCTCGCTGTCAGCTGATCTCTTTGCAGTGTGGTTTTGGATTGGATGTCACAGGTGTATCATTTTGATAATGTATCCTTCGCTACTATATGACTGGCAGCTTCTGCATGGTTTCCCTACTGGGTGCTGACAAAACCGACCAGCTTCATACAAACGACACGAGCCTTTATCAGCCATATGATCTTCACTATGCAGTGGTGTCAGTTAACAATAAATAATGAAATGTGGGCTGAGAGAAGCAGTGGGAACAAGGAGAGGCCAACTGAAAGCATCAGTGGAAGAAACATGCTTCATTTTGGAGCTAAAGGTAACTAAGAAAACATAAAACTGGC
Organism: Arvicanthis niloticus; assembly: GCF_011762505.2. NCBI lineage: Eukaryota > Metazoa > Chordata > Mammalia > Rodentia > Muridae > Arvicanthis > Arvicanthis niloticus. The sequence goes on from NC_047666.1 coordinate 930,461, forward strand.
CATCTGCAACTTCAGTAAACCACAAAGTATTCTTTTCCTTTGTCTTTCATTTTACTATTTCCCTGTGTAATGAATGCATTAAAAGGAAAAGTGATAATGGTCACCTATGCTTATAAACATTGTTCATATGATATTTAAAAATGTTAAGACTATTTCTCCTTAGTCATTGAACATGAAACTGTTTGACCAAATTACTTAGAACTTTGAATATGGGTTTGGGACTCAAATTATTTATATTATATTTATAACTGTAAAAGTTTTATAAAATTACACTGAATGTTTTACTTTAGGTGTACACACAACATCATACACACATGGAGTAGTCTCAGAGCTCTCCTTCTGCAGTGAATTTAGATAAAATCTACACACCTTCCTGAGTCATGTCCACGTGTTTACTTCCTGTATCTGCTTTTGTGTAACTCTTGTCCTCCCTCTGCTCTGTCATTTCCCCTCCCTTCTTTAATCCAGATATCCAGATGTAAGTTATTTCTCTTGGTTTTTTGTGCTAAATCAATTGCCCTGTTATGTATTGTTTTAGATATGGGTTATTCTATTATGTGCCACATATGACAGTTTTTAATTGTAAATGTCTTTTGGAATTGGCTCAGTATTGAATTACCAGAAATTACTAGTACCTACCTTATAGATATTCCGCAAACACTGGCTGATCAAATGAACAAATAAGTATGTGTCTAGTGGCTGATAAAGTGGCTCAGTGGTTAAAAGTACTCGCTGTTCTTATAGAGGACCAGAGTTTGGTTTCCAGCATCCATATTGTATCTCAACTCCCATTCCAAATATCTAACACTCTGATCTCTACAGATGTATGCACACACCCAGTTCACATACATACATACACTGAAGCACACACACACACACACACAATAAAGTAAATAAACATTTACAAAGAGCAGAGTCTATACCCTCATCCCAAGGAACTTCTTCCTCCAAAGAAAGCCTTTTTAAGAAAGGTTTCAAAATAATGGTGTCTCTGGAACTTTGGTAAACACAGGCACCTCTTTGATTTACATTTTGGAAACAATGAGGCATAATTTTACCAACAACAATAACAACATTTATGATAAGCTGCATACTTCTATGTAGAAAGGAGTTTGTATCTTCTGTCATGTATTTCCTCTAACATTTCAGGGTCAATTTCATGCAAATAGTACTGAGGAGGTTTTGTGTTTCTCCACTGTGACCTATCAGGCTATCTAGAGCAGGCTAAGCTTTTTATTCCATGATACAAAATTATAGCTAGCATGCAGAGAAAGTTTTGAAAGAATATGTATTCTGTTCCTTTCTTTAAAACATGTTTATATATTCGTGTATATTGTAAACTATTATATCAGTCAGTAATACATGTGCTGTCTGGAGACAGTTGTCTCCTTCCCCATGGGTTGTCAGACTTACTTGGTAATTGCTTTACCTTCTGAGCTGTCTCACTGTCTAGAGGCATAGTTCTTTGAAGTCTGGTTGACCAGACACAGCAACATCAGTACATACTCATCTTGTTTCCCCCATCTTCAATGCTGCTGCTCTGAATCCTTGGTCAAGTAGAAGAGGTCAGAGGATGTGCCCGGCTGATGTTCCACTGTCTCACTCTGTTTCTCATCCCCCCCAAATTCTCTTCTTCTACTGTGAATTGTAGTTTGTTAATGAAAATGCAAGGTAGGATGTGTAGCATTTTGAGAATGAGTGCATTCACGCATAGGCTGTTCAGCTGTGCATTCTACTTCAGTTTTGGCGAAGTGCAGCTCATCTTCTGGAAGGAAGGTTTTACACAGAGCTTTGAGTGACGTGCTCAAGAAAAGTTGACTTTGGATACAATTGTGAATCATATTCTTGTCCCATAAAAAGAAGGACGTGTAGTTTGTTTTAACTTTTATTCACCAGTTCATCTGTTTAAGTGATGAGCGAATCAATGTCAAAGTGTGTGTAGCAGAAAATACACTTAAAGATTGACATTATAGAATGCTAAGAGCATAGTTGAGCTTGGCTGTCATGAAACTCTTACTAGACTGACTACATACAAGTATATATTTAATAATATGCTTAAGCCAGTGAGTCAAGTTAGATTAATAATAATCTCAAAGAGAAAACATAGTTGGTTGCTTAACTGGATATTTCTCTTGAAGCCTGTTTTGTAATATTTGTCAAACTCTGTTTTTATTACTAGAATTGTTTAAATCTTAACTTGTGCCTAAGCTCAGCCCTGATTGAGAGACATTTTTATCTGCACAGTAGGAAATATAACTGTTTTCTAGCCCAGCATTCTGGATGTTATAATAAAAAAAAAAACTTTGATGTTCAACAATTAGGCTTCTTTGTTATAGATGAAATTTATTTATCCCTTAATATTTTCTCTACTTCTTGGTAAATTACGTAGTCTTCTTATCCTAGCGTCGAAGCAAACCCTTCTCTCAGCAATCTCCTATATTTCTTTAAAGCCTGGGACTCTTCTGAAATGACTTCATTTCCTGAGCCCTTTTGTCTGTCAGCAGGGCTGAAAGTGTAGCCTACTTCCTGGCTTTCTAAGCATTTTCAGCTCCTAGAGGTGTGCTTCATTCCAGTAGTCACTGAAGGATTTCTTGATGCCAGCTACTTATGGCGCATTGCCATGTACCAGATTCTTAGACTTGTTAGACTTCTTGGGGTATTTACAGCTGGGTTTTACAGTGTTTTCCAGACCACAGTGCAAAGTTTATTGTCACTTTATAGCGATGACCAGAATGTTTTATATGTAACCTTTCCTTACTGGAGTGTCTTACTATTGAACTACGTCTGAAAATGTCCCTTAGGTATAAGTTAGTTTCAAAGAGAATGATCCTCCTATGGCAGAACTTGAAAGGAGCTATTTGCCAGTAACTTACGATCCTTGCAGAACAAGTTAATCCATACATTTTGAAGCAAAAGATCTTTCTTCTGTGTCTAGTATGATTCTCTAATACATGTCTATGCCTAAATGTGCAGCAGCTTCTTCATCCTTTTCTGGTTGTTTATATTATTTGTTTTAAGTTGTTTATTCAAGATCTACTCTACTGGCTTTACCGTGACTTTTTTTTTTTAATCCAGTGTGTTTAGAATGTACAGTATATCATAAAGAAATACATTCCAGAGGTGTTGCCTTCTTTTATGACACTATTCAACTGATGAAACTTAGTACCCTTCTGTGCTCAGGAAGTGTTTAATAAGCTGGATCTACTCTCCTGATTTAACATGAGAAGCCCAGTAATAAACCTTCCTCATTAACTCAAGTGTGACAGGTTGTCCTGATTGAGTACCAGTTTCTTGGAATTAGTTAGGTATTGTGACTCTGTTAGTGAGTCTTTATTGTTGTGACAATGTTTGTGTGTTTGTGTAGTTGGGTGGCTTTGTTTGTTTTTGCAACACTGGCAAATAGTGTAACATAAACTTACATCAAGATTGTAAGTAAAATCAAGCCAAATCAAGAATGGCTGAAATAACCATTGTCCCCCAATTCACTGGGCTATTGCTCATTCAAAAGACTATTCTTATGTCTGTCATTTACAGTGTTGTTTATTTTATGGAGATATGTTTATTTTATGGAGATACCAGTGCAGTAAGTCTGAACATATAAAATATGACCAGTGCATATTCCTTTCTAAGTGCAACACTTTTCAAAGACATTCAGAAATGTACCAAAGAGAGAAGTGTCCTTGTATCGGAAACAGGTGAAAGAAGGGAAGAAAACACCCACTAACCAAACTCAGGCGCTCTTAAAAACAAAGATTAGAGTAACATACTTCTGGCAATGGCTGAATATACTTCGTAGGTGACAAAGCCAACATGTTTGTTCACTAAATTTTAAATTTGAATTCTGAATTCTAAAAAAGTGTATTGCTGGCATGGAGAGATGAATCAGCAGATAAGAACATTTACTACTCTTGCATAGGACCTGGGTTTGTTTCTTAGCACCCACTTGTGGTGTATAGCCATCCATACTACAGTTCCACAGGATCCAATATCCTCTACTTATCTGTAGGTTCAAATCCATGTGGTACAAATACAGGCACATGGGCAATACACACACACACACACACCCCTAAATAAATATTATCTATGGCACAAATAACTCAATGATAGTAATTTGACTTAAAAAATTTAAATATTGTATTATATGTAAACACTATGGAGTATTAAATGTACTTATTACTGAATGATATTTTAAAAAGTTGAATTGTATAAATTGTGTAGAATGAGTTACATTCTAAGTCAGGCTTAATTTTTAAAAGTAAAAATCACTAAATTGAGTCATTATAGGAAGCATTAAAGATTTTTACACTATAAGTATATTCACTTTAAGCAATATTAAGACAAAAATATACTTTGTGCTATGTTACTTTTCTTTCTTTGTGTGTTTGTACATGTGTTTGTTCATGTGTAAATGACAGAGGACAGCATTAAAGGTTCTACCTATCTTTTTGGAGACGGAGTCTCTCACTGACTTATAACTTGCCAAGCAGAGTTGTCTCCACTGATCCTGCCTCCGTCTCTCCATACTGGGCTTTTTGTTGTTGTTGTTCAGTGTGTGTTCTGGGGACTGAACACAGGTCCTATGCTCTCAGGACAAGCACTTTACTAACAGCCCTCTGGCCACACTTCTTACACTATGCCCCAGTATGTGGCATTGAGGGGCGACTTCTCCGTCTGCAGCAGTTCCATTTTGGATGGAGTGTCCTGGGATAGGAAGATTGGACTGAGAGAATGCAGGTCAAAGGGCAGTCATTGTGTTACTTCCTTAAACCAGGACAAACCTGCTCCACCTTCAGTTTCTAAGGACTTCTGGAATGTGACACCTCCTGTTTCCCAGCACAGACTCAGATTTTGAAATGTCCATATGTCAGAGGGTGTGTAAAGCTGGGGTGAGATGGGTTACTATTGCAGGGAAAGGACAATACGCACTGCAAGGACCACTTACAACACTAATAGGATAAATGTCACAGGATTCTAGCTCTCCACAGAAGATAGGAATGGAAGGATTCCAGGACATTTGTGAAGAGTCAATTCCAGTGTGTGATGACACAGAAAGTACCTAAGTGTAATACAATAAATGAACAGAAGAGAGTTTTTATTTCTTTAAGCAAGAAATATTTTAAGTGGAGTATAGGATAGAGTAGTAAATTTGAATTTTAGGAAGTCCTCTAGCCCTCTTAGGATACTTGCATCTCAGGATACTTGCATCTTGAAGCCTTCTGTTGCAAAGTACAAATGTTTTTATTATAGCAATCTTAGAAGTCATTGCCATAGATGCTACATCCTCTCTTGCAGTAGATAGCTTTCCATCACTGGGTTTCTATCAGAGCCTTCAAAGCTCAATGCAAATGTAAACTCATGGCAGCATCTTAATCCCATGCTAAGAGTCTGTGAATTCTAGTAAATTCCATGTCTATCCTAAATCTCCACTTGAAATGTTATAAATCATTTTTTGCTTTTACTGTCAGGGCAAAGGGTTTAAATTTTCCTTATTTTCCATCTGATTCTGGTCTAAAGCAAAGATGTGAAGATTCTTGGTGAGATTGGTTGCATAAATTTACTGCTGCCTAAGACTGACTTGAGTTTGGTGGACTGGGGTGATGGCTTGGTCAATAAAGTATTTGTTATATAACATGAGGACCTGAGTTCAGAATTCCAGGATCCACCTAAAAGCCAGAACCGGCTGTATGCACCTGGGACCCCAGTAGTTTGGACACAGAAAGAAAGACTCCAGTCAGCCTAGACAAATCCCAAATCAATGAGCTTCACATTTAGTTAGACTGTGTCTTACCAACCAACCAACCAACCAACCAACCAACCAACCAATAAACCAGCCAGTCAGTCAATAATTGACTGACTATTGTGTACAAAATAAAGCTAGAGAGCAACTGGGAAAGACCCGGTATTTACTTCTGACTTCCACATACCCAGACAAACAAGTGCACTTGAACTTGTACACATATCAACAAGCACACATGAATACATACACATATAAACACACATGAATATACATGATCACTCATATGATCACACATGTAGACATACATGAACACACACATGAACGCACACATATGAATACACATATGAACACACACACATGACACATACACATGGAACACATACATGAAAACAACAAGAACATACCCATGACCATTCACACTCACATGAACACACCCACCCACACACATCCATACACAATAAAACACAATAAAACAATGACTTGACTGTCCATTTTATGTTAACTAATTTGGATGCCTGCAACTGCTCTGATTCCATGCTCTAATTTTGTCAAATGCTGCTCTACTTGTCTATTTCATAGTCTGAAAACTTATTCCTAATCTTAATTTTGTTCCCCAACATGAGTACAATTCTCTAGGAGAATGAAAGGAAAGAAGAAAGTGGCATTCGGACTATATGTATTCAGAGTTGGCAGGGATGAGGAAGTGAGATCAGTGCAGGCTTACTTGGAGGATGGAGGTCAAAGCAGCAGTCCTTTTGTCACTTCCTGTAAGCAAAAGGAACATTCTCCACCCTCCCATTCAAAGTCTTCTGGAATGTGGCATCTCCTGTTTCCCTTCCCTGATCCACAGTTTTGAATTGTCCATGTCAGTGAGGGTACGTGAGGCTCATTGCTTTTTATCACACTTGTGTCTTCTGGTACAGAGTATGTGTTTGTTTACAAGGATCTTGATAGGGATAACTTGAGGCTAGTTTGGGAAGAGTTTCTCTTTTGGTTAGAATTCCCTGTGTTTCAAGTTCTGGAAGCAAAGCACACAGTTGTGTGGTCATTATGTGGGGCACTTCCATGCTACAGTTCCACCTTTCCTGGTTTTGAAGTAGATAGACTCCACATATCCTGGTCTTCTATTTCTTATTTTTATTCTTCCTCTTTTTTCTTGAATTGCTAACAGCAAGTTTTCAGTAATGAAGTGGGGATGGAGGGGGAGACTTGTATTTCCTAGTAATTTCTTCCCTTGGGAGCATACTTTTATAGCTATGATAAATATCATGAATTCAAAATAAGTTACACATAAGGGAAAAGACTTCTAAAGCATGATGAAAAATAAAGAAATCTTTTATAACCATCCTAACTCAGAGTTAGGAAAAAAAGTGAATTCTTTGCTTAAATTCTGAAGTTTCTCAAATATATGATTACCATTAATTATATGGGTTAAAAGTCATACGTGCCATTTTCTAATGATACTAAGACTGGAACTCTCATAAAAATAGTAGTTGACATATATAAAAGAAAAGTTGTTTTAAAACTGTGTTGAGACTGAGTGTACATATGGCTTCATGGGTCGTTTTTAGCAGAAGTTCCAGGAGAAAGGGATACATTTAACAAGCCCACGAATCATTTGTGCTGTGCAAACAGAACGCTGTGATAAGAACACCAGGGATCCTGAGCACACAGAAAGGTCAGGATTCTGGGGACCAAGAGTGGGTTTTTGCTCTGTCTTAAAGAGTGTGCCTGGAAAGATGAGGTTTACTTTAGACTATGTTCTTTTACAGAGAAAATTGTGCAGTAAAAAAAGTTATCGCTGGGCAGTGGTGGTGTACGCCTTTAATCCCAGCACTTGGGAGGAAGAGGCAGGCGGATCTCTGAGTTTGAGCCAGCATGGTCTACAGAGTGAGTTCCAGGACAGCCAGGGCTACACAGAGAAACCCTGTCTCGAAAAACAAAACAAAACAAAACAAAAAGTTATCAAAACCTGGTACAGTTGCTTTCAAATAAAATATTTTGAAAATAATTAGAACCTAGATCAAGTTTGGTGGTCCATGTGCAGATATAAGCCTACTCAAACATTTTTATGTTGGCATATGTCTTGCATGACTTGTTCTAGTGAGTCTGCATATTTTTAGTGCAATAGAAACAGATACAATATGATTTATATATTTGTCTTTTTGGAGAGGGTTCATTTGAAGAAACTTGCTCACCTGCCTGGTCAGTAGAACTCTGGGAACTAGGATTCTTGTGTTTCAGTGAATAGACAGAGTTCTTCATTCTCCAGAGAACCTCTGCTTCTACTCTGAGACCTTTAACTGATTGGATGAGACACAATCACATTACTGAGAGTGATCTGGTAATGCCTGAAGCTAAAAGATTGCAGATGTGAAACACATCCGTCCTCGTGGCCAAACAGTGTAGATGGGCAGAGTTGACTCCCAGTTATAATCACTACAAAGGGCAAGGGGGGACATGCCTCCAGGAACTTTCTAGGTCACAGAGAAACTTGTGCATGTGTTTTTCCCTTGACCAGAAATATTTTAGCTGTGGTCAGCTGCTAGAATGCTTAGCCATGTATTTGTTCTTTATTCATTTTATGGTACCTTTTATTAATCACATGCCAGGTGTAGCAGATGATGGGATGGGACCAAAAAAAAAGTGTTTAGGTTATCTCTTCTGGGAATTTAACTTCAGTGAAAGAGCAGGACACTCTCTTCATAATGTCTGCATCATGAATATATCTGAAGAGGAAAGATATGCATGTTTCAACTTTGCCAGCTAGAAGTCATTTTTTCCATGTGCAACTTAAGGAAAATGAACACGTTCTATACCAGTCTTAATTTTTCAAACTATTGTGCTTGTTGCTTTAAGCGTGATAGAGTGGCTTGTATCTGAAATTGGATTATGAAAGGTATGCTTGACCAGTACAGGTCAACATCATTCACATGAAGTTGACTATACACATTAATTTTAGCATATAAAAGGATATCTCTGCATTCAACTTATGCAAAGTTCTTCAACATTATGCTAAGGGTCTGACAATTGGACTATCATATTGAACTAATAATCTTGCTTTTCATGTAGCATGCAGGAATAAATCTTTTCTTTATTGGAGCAAAATGGGCATTTCCATTGTGTTGTGACACTCCACAGTTGTCACCAGACAATTGAGTACAGTCTGTTCTGTTAAAAGGTGTTTTTCTGTGTTGGGGACTAACTTGTATATAAAGGGCAAATAAGAGAATTATGCTTGTGAAATATGAAAACTTAGCTCAGTTGAAGGAGAGAAGAGATACTGTAAGAAGTACTCGTGGCTTCCTGCTTGTCCCTTTCCACTGGCAGAAGCACCAGATGTGGTGTTTTGAATGAGTTTGACTTCCGAAGGTGCATTTGTGGAGTGCTTAGTCTCCAGTCTATGGATCTGTTTGAGAAAGTTTAAGGAGATCTGACTTTGATGGATGAGGTATGTCATGAGGCATGGGCTTTGAGGTTTCAAAAACTTGTACTATTCTAGTTAGCTCTCTCTTTCTTAACTTTATACTTATGGATTGCATGTAAGCTCTCAGCTATTTTTCCAGTGCTATGCTTGCCTGCCTCTATGTTCCCCATGCATAGACTATGGACTCTAACTATTTGTAACTGTGAGCCCCAAATTAAGTAGTCATGGCTTTCATGTGTGCTCCCTCCAAGTTAGAAGTACCCGTGGATTTCATGCATATTCCCCACGATGGCTGGGTTACCTTCATAGCTCTCCCTCTTTAAACCAATCTCTTCACAGACTGCATCTCTGCACTGTAACACGATTGCAGTGTTCTATATTTTCATAGCACCACAAACATTTCTTTCACAGGAAGAAGGAAATATAAATTTATAATTTTGGTAGACATCAAATATACACATCCAACCTTCTTCCAAGATAAGCTCCTGGATGACAGAAAGCATGTTGATTCTTTTTCCCTTGTGTTTGTATTCCTATATCTTAGCAAGCAGCTAATGTATTAGAATTAATACACACTGTAAATGACACACATATACTCTGTAAGTAATATAATTTATGCTCATACGTGTAATAATTTAGTTGCATATATGGATTATTGAGTAAAGTCATTTTCCTTTATCTATTTTAACAACCAAGACATAATCTTCTGTCTGTATTATTTTCATCGTCATCATATTTCCATATTCATTACTCATTTGCATCTCAAGCCAATTCTGAATAAGAGCTTATCCTTTTCTGTTTTATTTCTCACTTTACATCCCAATCACAGTCCTTCCTCACTCCTCTCCTCCCAGTCACACCTTTACAAATCCCTTCTTTCATTGCCCACTTCCCTTCTCTTCAGAGAAGGGGAGCCACCCTTGTGTGTCACCCCCAGCCTGAGGAATCTAGTCCCAGCAGGACTAGGCACATTCTCTTCCACTGAGGTCCAACCAGGCTGTCCAGTTAGGGGAAGATGATACAATGGCAGGGAACAGAGACTAAGTCAGCCCCCATTCTGCTTGTTAGGGGAATCACATGAAGACCAAGCTGAGCATTTGCTACTAATGTATAGGGGTCCTAGGTCCAGCCCCTGCATGCTACATCGTTGGTGGCTCAGTCTCTGTGAGCCCCTATGGGCCCATATTAGTTGGCTCTGTAGGTCTTTCTGTGGTGTCCTTGACCCCTCCAGCTTGCTCAGTTCTATCCCCTGCCAAACTGAAAGGCAAACTATTTATACATTTTTCCATTTATGGCTTTTCCATCCAGAACTTGGATGGAATCTTCTTTGAACTTGCCTTCATATCTTAATTGGTCAAGCTTTAATTTTGAGATGTTCATATTTTTGCTAGGGTGATTGGATTATTGAAAGAAAAGTTTGGTCTTCGGATAAATTATTATTCAAATGCTATAGATGAAGTCTTTATTTATTTGAACCACATATGACTTCTCTGTCTGTGTGCGTGTATTTGCACACACATGATTGTCCATGTGCCACACCATTCATGTGGAAAGCAAAAGTTGTGGGAATTGCTTCTCTCTTTGCATCATATGAGATATTAGAATTAAACTCATATAGTCAGGGTAGGAAGTGCCTTTAGTCTCTGAGCTATTGGCCTGCCCTGAATGAATCAAACAGTTCTCCTTTCTTCTTATTTACATACTTTTGGTCAATTGGGTACTCATTTATGTTTGCATAATTGAACCTTTGTTTTCTAAAGTTCCAAAAGCCAGTGTAACATTTTTAGAAATTTTAAGCTCAACATTATTTTATTTCAGTTTGTTAATTTTGATAATGAATGTATATCTAAGAAACTTTCATATAAAGTAAAACTTTAAAAACTATAAAAAATGTTATATTTACCTTATTGATGCCATTTGAAATAGGAATCCTATTTTTTTTACCAACTATTTTTAAAATAATCCAGTCTTATTGGCTAGATTTAAAATAAATCAGCTAGAGTTCAATAGACAAAATATTGGTTTTAAACAAAACCACAGCCTCATATTTTGCTATCCATGAACTGTAGGCATTGTTTTAGATGCATTTCTTCCCCGTGACACTGACAAAAAAAGAAAAAATAGAATTTTTTTTGGAATGATCTACAAACTGACAATATGTAATATAATTTTATCATTTTTTCTTTGATGATGAGAGTTTGTTTGTAATCTATCTATTTCCATATATCTTATCTGTCTATCTATCTATCTATCTATCTATCTATCTATCTATCTATCTATCTACCTATCTACCTACTTACCTACCTACCTACCTACCATATGTGTGCCTGATGGCAGCAGAAGCCACAAGAGAGTGATCCTGTAGAACTGGAGTTGCAGATGTTTGTGAGCTGCTGACTTGATGCTGGGTACTTCACTGAGTCATTTGCAAGAACAGTGCTCATAACATCTGGGCTATATTCTCAGCCTTGTCAATTGGCTTTTCACATGGTTACCAAAAACATGAAAACAATCAAGTTTTCTTGATGTAAGGGGGCAGGGACTTTATCCGTTTTGCTCTGATTTCACTTTTATCCAGTGAGAATAAGTGCTGTTACTTGTCTGAAAACACAAAGTTATTTGCCTTTGATAACACTGCTATGACCTTATAAAAGCCATTAACATATCAGATTAATTATTCATTATAACGACCTTAATAATAAGTCAATTAAGCTATAATGTTTCCTTTGTCTTCAGGCTTCTACTAGTGCTTTCATTATTTTATTTATTTGCTTAGTTGTTTGATTCACTTGTTCAGTGCTTTATTTGTTACTGTATTTGTCTTTAATATTTGAAAGGCCTAACAGTTACCAAGTGTTTTCTGTGTGCAAGCAATTGCATTCATTGTATTTCTGTCTGTGCACGTGATCATGCCTGCCACACTGCGTGTGTTGGAATTGAAGAACAACTTTAGGACTTGAGGATCTCTTTATCCACTATGTGTATCTTGGGGATTGAATTCAGGTCTTCAGGCTTTGCAGCAAGCACTGCTTGCTCATATTCTCCAACTCACGTTTAATCCCTACTATTACGAAATAATTCATTTTGTCAGTGCTGTAACTGCTTATTCATTTTGTGTGTGCTGTAAAATTAATCATTTTAGCCTATCTACTGTAACTGCTTATTATATCAGATAAAGTGTTCCATTACAAATGAGCATTTATGAACCGCAAGTTATATCTGGATTAAAATGTGCACCTACTAACTTATTAACAATCTTGGAAATGTTCAAGCAGCTAATGGGCTACTGTAGATTATTTTCAGATATAACTTTATAAAATTTAAAATAATTAGGTCTCAAAATCACCAACATTTGAGCATATCCATGTGTTCCAAATACCTGGATTAATATTCTAGAAAACCGAATGATACGTTTTACAGGCACATTCTAGGAGGTGGGGAAATTAATACACATACAAAGATAATAGCTTTTGTAAATCCCGATATTTCTGATTTCCTTTTAGGGTATCCAGTGTTTTATTTTGAATATCCCAGTAGTACATTCTTGAAAATGTTCAGTGAAAAAAGTAATATATGAATGCTTTGAATGAAAGAAGTCAATCATGATTAACAACTCTGTGAAAACCAGGTACATCAGAGAATGTTTTTTTCTGAGAAAAATGTGGATACCATAGTTACTGCAGATGTCACTTAGAAAGAAGGTTTCAGTTTGAGAGAAAACCAGAGTCTGCGTACCTGTGCTGTTGACCACATGAAAGTGAATTTCTATCGTAATGAATTAGATGTGCTTAGATGTTCTTTATAGAAGACTAAATCTTGGATTGTTATTTGGTACTGAAAAACATCTCAAATCTTTTTCAGAGTTGATCAATATTTTAGTTTTATATCTTGAATCTTCTCCCAATGCATTTTGTTGCAAGTAAATCCCAGTGTTAGTAATTACAATATGAATGATAAGATGCATTTTAGAATGTGGAGGTATTTCACTTTTGTCTGAACTATCCTCATCCTCATGGCATCTATTTTCAGAACTATGATGATATTTACAACTTCACATAATGGCCCCAGCTTATGTGATTTTGTATTGACCATATGCATTCTTAACAATGGTGAGCATGCTGACTCACTAAAACCATCTGTGAACCTCATGGTGTTTTCCTGAGTTTGTAGCTTAGGAAGTTAAAGGGTGATATGTTAAGAAAATGACCAAGGGTCACAGATTAGATTAGGGGACAGTTCACACAGTAGAACCCAGTGTTTTGCTTTCAATCCCATCACTGATAAACATGGAAAGCAACCAGTGTTTTCACAAGGAATAATTCTATATTTTGTTTTGTAGTTGTTGAGCCAAGCAATTTTATTATCTGTTCAAAAACAATGTAGATACAATATAGGTCAGTGTGTCGACTTCTGTTTCATTGAGAAGTCTAAAATAGATGCTGGCTTTCATGTTGGAGGTCGCTGGTCAATTGCCGTTCCTGGACTAGTATAAAATTCCTTTTAGTCAATTTCACCATTCAGTTATTTTTTCAAATTATCTACCTTTGAAGAAGGAAAGTCATTAAATGAAACTAGAAAAAAAAACCTTACAGTTCTTGGCCTCAATGTGACAATATTTGGAAATAGGTTTCAGTGAACTACGCTGTGAAACTTGCTTTAGATAATATTTTTTTCTTCTTTTAGATAATTTTTGTTACATCATTTACTTTTTGTATTTGTGTCTACACACATGATCATGTCTGCCACAGCGCATGTGTAGAAACTGAAGGAGAAGTAACAGGACTTGGGGCTCTTTTTATCCACCATGTGTATCTTGGGGATTGAACTCAGGTTTTCAGGCTTTGCAGCAAGCACTGAAATCCCTGAGCCATCCGACTGGCCTTCCTCAGGTCATTTTTAAAGATCAGAAAAAAGAGCCTTATTTTCAGCAAGTATTGTTTCATTACTATGATTATATGTAGTACTTTAAGATAGTGTTGCTAATATAAGAATGTACTGTATTTCACTTATTCAAAATGTCATATACTTAAAGGCAGTTGTGCATTTCTCGAAGAATGCTTATAACAGAGCAGTCTTAATCCTTTAAGACAGTCAGAAATAACTAACATTTATGCTGACTTTTAAAAATATTTTCCAACAGAGTATAAATCAGTATTACTTAGTTTCCAAGTGAATGTGATCTAGTACGAATGTGCTAGCTCTTTACATTCATGTTCTCTTCCTTTTGAGTGACAGTTGGGACTGTTATGTGAACTTTCCTGGTGAGCTCTTGCCTGCCCAGTAGAGATACATGTCACTCTCTCTGCCCCTTGCCATTTTAAACCAGTCATATTGCCTGTGACTGCTTACGTATGTGTGGAAACAATTTGGTGTTAATGTAATTTTTTTTGCTCCTGAAACATTCTGGGATCATTGCAGCCCCATGTTAAGATCAGTGTTACCCACTGTGAGGTTCCTATGTGTAAGACCCAGTGGAAGACTAAGCAAGCCAGCTTTAGTTAACCTACATATAACTTTATAAAAACACACTTGTGACTGGGGATCTGGATTAGTGGCATAGCGCTTGCCTAGCACAACAGAGGGTCTAGGTTCAGACCCTAGTACTGAAAACAAAACCATGCAGTGAGGTGAGGCAGTGCACCAGGTTAGTATTTGTTGACAGGTGACTTTAATGGTCAAAGTCTGTGGTCTGTGTTAAAGATCCACATTATTATAATTAATGACTTGGGCTAGGTACACACAGAGAGACACAAAATGCTTCTGATAGTTTGTTATTTTATTGCATTATACTTAGTTTATTTAAAATATCATTTTCAACTAAGTTAGAATATGGTATTTTCTCCTCTACCTCACCAGAATAAAGTATTTTATTCAGTCAAAACATGAACAATCCTGCCCTAGCTTGGCAAAAACTTGCTTAGTTGATCAGTGTGAATGAAAATGTGAAAGATTTAAAACACAACTGTCAAAGCGATTAGAGCCAAAATTCGCCCATTGCTGAATAATAAAAATCTATATCTGAAACACTTTTGAATAAAGCTTGTAAAATATCCCACTTAAGCAGAGTGAAATGATGGTGAATAGAAGAAAAGACAGCAGAAGTGAACTGTTCAAGTAGCATCTCATAAATTCTCCTGCTATGTTATAAATTTATTAAAGAAAAGGTTCATACAATATTGCTTCAATCAACTTATAAACTTTCATTATCCAATTGTTCTTAACTGAAGTTATGCCTACTAAATCTACTATTTGAATTGCTTATAATTTTATTTTCAAATTATTCTTTTCAAGTAGAATATAGATATAGAAATCACAAAAAGATTTATAGATATTCATTAATTATATATTTTTGCCCCTAAAGATTTTAAATTTAAAAATATTAGAATATAATTATAGAGTCTCAGACTTATTTAACTAAGAAGACTTAAGGCACACAGAATATGACTACAAAGCAAATGTAAGTGATCATTTTTATCATTTCATGAAAATATGACTGCTTCTTTTTTCTTTTTAAAGATGTATCTATATTTATGTGTATGACAGTTTTTCTTTAATTTTTATTAGATATTTTATTTACATTTCAGATGCCATCCCCTTTCCCCATTTCCCCTCCCTAGAAAACCCCTATCCCATCCCTCCTTCTCGTTTTTGCTTTTATACATATTTTCAAATGTTAATCAAAGGCTTTATAAGTTTGGTAATGCTCAATAACAAGATTCCCATACAATCAGAAGTGTAACCCAGTACACAACCTAGATATATCAACTATCTTTGACTGGTGAAGACACGTGAACATCTGCCTCCATGTCCCCCCTCCTGTCTCTCTCTCTCATCACCTAGCTCCTCCTCTCCTCCTCCTTTCCTCCTTACTCTTACTCTACCTCTCCTTACTCCTTCCACCTTAGTTCCTCCTACATATCACCCTTCCTGTTAAAATAAAACTTTTCTCGTAAAATACAATTTTCTCTTAAAATACAGCTATACCAATTTGTGTCAGTAAGGTACAAAATAGACTCAATACCCAGTCCATCATTTTGTTGACTAACCAAAACCTCTGTCATTCCTCCTAACTAAAAGACATAGTTCTGAACCTGGCTTTTTTTTTTTTTTTTTTTTTTTTTTTTTTTGGCTTTAGAGTGAATGTCAGCTGAAAACCATCCTCTCAAATCTTTTCTCTCAAGTAAATAGCCAGGATTGGCTATGAGACTATAAGTCTTCAACCCTGTCAGAAATCCAGAATGACTGAGTTAACTGACATTATGGGAAGCACAAAGCATAGCTTCTAAAACTTAGCCAACTTATAGAGACCTCTGAACACCTGGACAGTCCCTATACTACAAAATGTTGGAGCATCCAATCTTCAGTCTTCTGGCCCAGGATCATCTGACAGACCTAGTGATACAGAATTATTAAGGGCTGATTACTCTGACTTGGCAGATATAATAGTCAACTGTTCCACAAGTGTGTCCTTTTCTGGACAGTGATTTGTCTGTAGATGAAGAGGCAATTCTTGCTTTGTGGCTCTCTCACCACAACTGGAGTAGCTCCAAAGATGCTCAATTTCTTCTTAGAATCCAAGACAGGAAGCTGTCAGGAGCAGACAAGTCTCTAATCAAAATGAACATTAATACAGAAATGTTTGCAATGTCAATTCTGTGGACTTCTGACGTTTTGAAAACCAACTATTTATGTAAGGCAATCTGGACTGTTGTCTGTTAACTCCTATCAGCTATTTCTAAATAAAATATAGAAAACACCCTAACAATAAACTCAGAGCCATGAATTTGCTATAGGCCCTTAACTCACTGGCTAACCATCCCAAATCAGTTAGAAAAGTTAAAGAAGGACTGGGTCTAAGCTTTGTATTCCTAAATGTGTTATATAGGCACAATGCCTATGGGAGTATCAATATTCATCTCACTTTTATGTCAATGAGAAACTCGTACCAATGAATACCTTAAATTTGAAATCAAAGTAAATTTTATATCATTTAAGAAATTATAACTTCATCTTAATAACAATTATACATATTTCTACCAATAGGTTATGGCTATGCAATAAATCCTAGCTAATCCTCCCTGTTCCACCAAAACCACTACTTTTCCCTAGAAAGAAAGCCCAATATTAACCACCTCAGTCCCCAAGTCCAGGGAATAGGGGCGCTGACTCTTCATTAACTTCTTGAAGCTGATTATGGGCATTGAGATATTAGGGGAAGAGTACATTGATAAGCCTCTAACACTGTGTCTTCACTGCATGAGGTGGAATTCCAGGACATTTGAGGTTCTAGCATGTCTGCTCAACTTGCTTGATGAGTAGATACACCAAAGCTGTGTATTCTGCAATATACAATTCTCAAAACAAATTTTAGAATCAAGATAATTTTTTGTTTGAATTCTAGAATCTAGTCTTCTGGCAGCCTGTCTCTGTCATGTCTAATCCATAGAATTCTGGGAGTTTCTATGAGGGTGTGCTCCCATCATCTTCTCATTCCCGCCTCCCTGCTCTTGAATTCCCCAACACTAGGGAATCCAAACTGTCAGGCACCAAGGCCCTCTACTTCCACTGATGCTTAACCCCTTATCCCATCCCCCCCCCATCTCCAATTACTATGAGGGTGTGCTCCCACCATCCTCCCATTCTTGCCTCTCTGCTCTTGAAATTCACCAACACTAGGGAATCCAAACTTTCATTCACCAAGTCCATCCACTTCAACTGATGCCTGGCAAAACCACCCTCAACTATCTATACAAGTGGAGCCATGAGTCCCTCCTTTTGTGTTCTCAGGCTGGAGATTTAAAAATGGCTATTCCAGGTTGTTTCTTAGGACTATTTGCTTGAAAAATTGTTTTCCAGCCTTTTACCCTAAGGAAAATTCTGTCTTTGTCACTGAGGTCGGTTTCCTGTATGCAGGAAAATGCTGGGTCCTGTTTACATATCCAGTCAATTAGCCTACATCTTTTAATTGGGGAATTGAGTCCATTGATGTTGAGATATTAAGAAACAGTGATTGTTGCTTCCTGTTAGTTTTGTTATTAGAGGTGGAATTATCTTTGTGTGGCTATCTTCTTTTGGATTTGTTGGAAGAGGATTGATTACTTTCTTGCTCTTTCTAGTGTGTAATTTCCCTCCTTGTATTGGAGCTTTCTCGCTATTATCCTTTGTAATGCTAGGTTTGTGGAAAGATATTGTGTAAATTTTGGTTTTGTCGTGAATATCTTGGTTTCTCCATCTATAGTAATTGAGAGTTTTGCTGGGTATAGTAGCCTGGGCTGGCGTTTGTGTTCTCTTAGGGTCTGTATGACATCTGTCCAGCATCTTCTCACTTTTATAGTATCTGGTGAGAAGTCTGGTGTAATTTTGATACGTCTGCCTTTATATGTTACTTGGCTTTTTTCCCTTACTGCATTTAATATTCTTTCTTTGTTTTGTGCACTTAATGTTTTGATTATTATGTGATGGAAGGTATTTCTTTTCTGGTCTGGTCTATTTGGCTTCTTGTATGTTTATAGACATCTCAGTTTTTAGATTAGGGAAGTTTTCTTCTAAAAGTTTGTTGAAGATATTTATTGGCCCTTTAAGTTTGGAATCTTCACTCTTGTCTATACCTATTATACTTAGGTTTGGTCTTCTCATCGTGTCCTAAATTCCCTGAATGTTTTGTGTTAAGAACTTTTTGAATTTTGCGTTTTCTTTGACCATTAGGTCAATATTTTCTATGGTATCTTCTGCACCTGTGATTCTCTCTTCTATCTCTTGTATTCTGTTGATGATGCGTGCATCTATGACTCCTGATTTCTTTTCTAGGTTTTCTATCTCCAGAGTATACTCCCTTCGTGATTTCTTTATTGTTTCTACTTCCGTTTTTGTGTCCTGGATGGTTTCGTTCAATTCCTTCACCTGTTTGGTTGTGTTTCCTTGTAATTCTTTAAGGGATTTTTGTGTTCCTCTTTAAGGGAAAATTTTTGTGCTACCTGTTTACCTGTGTTCTTCTCAAATTCATTGACAGTGTTATTTATGTCCTTCTTAAAGTCCTCTATCATCATCATTAGAAGTGATTTAAAATCTGAAACATGCTTTCCTAGTACTAAGGGGATTTCAGAACTTTTTGTGTGGGAGAACTCGATTCTAATGGTGCCATGTACCCTGGGTTGCTGATGGTTTTGTTCTTAAGCTTACCTTTTGCCATCTGGAGCTCCTTAGTGCTATCTGCCCTGTCTCTGACTGGAGCCTGTCTTTCCTATTATTTTGGTTGTATCAGAAATGTGTGGGGTGGGTGTTACTAGTGGGGCTAGAGCTGGGGTCCAAGATCTGCTCAGTGTTCATGTGCAGACAGGAACCATTCAATGCTCTGGGCCAGGAGTGACTTCCTGGGTCCTAGTGTGTCCCAGTCACTCCCTGTTTGGGGCCTATGTTGCTTTCTCCTTACCTAAGATACTGCCCGGGTTAGGGCTCCCTAAAGGCCCACTTCCTCTGGGTTCTGTGAGATTGGGGACAGAGCTGCTGCCCGGGATCTGTTCCAATATGATTGCTTCTATGGTGTAATTATATCAGTAAATACTTCTTCATTTCATTTATCTTATTCAGTTTTTAGTATTCAACATTTTCTTAAGTGATTTTTAAAATGTGGGTTTGTATTAGATGTATACTGTGGAAGATACTAAGATGTGTTAGCTTCAGATCTGATGTTAAAGGACTTTATTTAAGAAAAAAAAAAAACCACTCAGACAAATACACTAAACTCTCTAATGCACTAAGAAGGTAGACTGTGAATGTCATCAAATGCTTATTGAGGTTTCTTTGATTATAAAGGAGAGATTAGCTGTGTTAAGTAGAAGAATCATCATTAAAGAATTATGTTCAAATTTGCATATCAGTTTAATTCATTTTTGATTGCAAATAACCAAGATAAAGTCCTCATGGCCTGTGATTTCTTGGGTCCTGTGACTGGGAGTTTTCTGGTGGATTGTTGTAAGCAGATGCACTTTTCTGCCAGTTGCAGCTCTACTGTCTCTGATGCTACTAGCTCCTCTTTTCTGGTTTTATTTCAAAGAGGCAGTGGGCTCTATGAATCATAGCTATGTCATAGTATCCACCAGAAGAAGGTCTTCTACAATGAACCTGGATTCACAGTTTCTAGGTTGGATGATGGACCTCAGTATTTGGATAAAATAAAGGAATATGTACACAGATGTAGCAAACCATTGTTGTTTCCGGGATGTGACTTACCCTGAGCATTGAGGAGTGGTTGGAAATGCTCTAGTAGGCATGACTGTACTACTGGTGATGAAGAGAGAAAGCATCCCTGCATCCAGAAACAAAACAAAACAAAACAAACAAAAAACAGCCTAAAGTTCCCACCACAGTGTGACCTGGGCGTTTAGTTATCCTTGCAGTCACCCAAGCATAGTAGATTTTGCAGAATTTAAAGGAGAGTGGAGTGTGCATGCACAGCAGAAAATGTTGACGACCTGCTGAGGCTAACTTGGAACACATAGTTGTTGCAAATAATATCAAAAGAGTAACCTTGGATCGGGTAGTGTGATACGTTGAGGCTAAGTGGTGAAATTTGGTATTTATTTGGAAAATGATGGTAGGTCCTTAGTGCTGGCAGGAGACCAACACATGTTTAGAGTTTCTAGCATTGTTTGAATTTGTCATTGACAAGTTATAAAAGAACAATTTGCAAATGAATCATAATTCTAATGAGTGGATAAATGCTGCTAGGTTTTACATGAGGACAATGCAAAGCTGTTGATGAATGTAGATCTTGGGTTTCTAGAAATGTGACTGTTTCTTACCATAAAGAAAACACAGGAAAGGGAGGGAGGTAAGGAGAGAAATAGTGAGTTCCTATAAGGGCTGCAAGATTCAGTTTTTCATGCATTTTATCATCTTGGTGGATAATTTAGTAATCATCATTATAGTGTCTCCATATGGCTTTCAGTTTTGGAGTTGATTTTCACATCTAGTGCTTTGGCTCTGTGTTGTATTATACTTTTACACACCTACCTTTATGCATACACACGTACAGATTGTGTTTTATCACAATAATAAATGATGTCTAACATCAGGGAAGTCCAGTTTATTTTAGCCTGTGGATTAAGGCATTTTTATTCTTATTAGTGATCTTTAGAATCATATATAATAATTAAAATCATACTATCTAAGATTAGTAGGTACAGCATGACTTCTCACTGTGTCAGGCAATTTGCATTTATTACATACCATGCTTTTAATGACTACCCTATGTTAGGTGTTTCATAGACTGGAACATTTATACTTGAAGAGGTAGCATTGTATGCCTAAGATCATACAGGCTAATTGGGCAGGGCAAGGTCTGATGTATAATAGTTATATTAAGTAGCACATATAGTTAGTCACCTTTGAAAGACTAGTGAGTGCTAAAAAGTGGGTTTTGCTTTGGTAGAGAGATGGTAGACTGGAGTCAGCTGCATTTGGAAAAAGAATCCCAAGACTAACAGTTCTGTAGAGTCAGAATCCAAAAAGTAAAAGTGAAGAGCTCCAAATGGATGTCTGTAGGAAGAGTCCAGTGAGAATGATCATAGTTGAGCTGAGATGATCAAAGGAAATGTTTAAATTCTCTAATAGTACCAAATGTCCCCCAGGGCTTTGTGACTATCAGGTTACTAGAGGCCCCATTTGAGACTAGTTTTTACCAGGGAATGATTACAGAGGCCACTAGAAATAGGGTCAGTGAATGGGTGCAGTGGCTATTTATATTTGAAAGGGATCCCAGTTAAGAGAGAATTCTGTAAATCATGAAGCTGGCAATGAATCTGGGTATCAGAGGCTGTGGGTGGAGACTAGAAGCCTCTAGTGGGAAAATTAACTCTCCAAACACTAGAGAAGAAAACAAAAACTGGTGGTTTTTAAAAGGATGCTCACTATTGAACAGTAATGTAAACATGGAAACGAGGCAAATGGCAGACCTTCAATACAGTATAGGATTAAGCCAATCCAAAGTGTCTTGTGCTGTTTGTCCCTGTCTTTAGTTGAACTGTCTTTCCCCCACAGAACTGCTGACTGACAAACTCTTTCGCCAGTTTCTTTCTAGGAAAGGCAGAAAGTCCCTCCCCTCCCATGTGTCTCTGGTGAAAAGACAGCTAGTTTATGAGTTTTACCACTCTGCTTCAAGAAACACAAGGTTTCATTACTTAGTTGGCAAAAATACAAATATACATACCTTAGCTACTGAAACCCTAGAAATCAAGATGTCTAAAATTCAAATCCAGGCACCAAAAAGATAACCTACCAGAAAATAGAAATTCTGAATAATATAGAAAGTTGCTGATAAATATATTGACCAATATTGGTCTATTTTAAGGGGATGTCACAAGAGACGGGGACCTTATCTCCATAAACTCTCCTTGCTTGCCCATCCTGTGTGCCTTCCTTCTTACTGAGGACCTGTGCTTTGTTTATCCTAAGGATACAGTTTTGGCCTCTTCTTCCATGTCACAAATCTCAGGGAAACATTCTGGAACTACTAGAGAATTTGGCCACTTTTCTGACTTGCAACATCTCAGCTCAACTGTACTCTCTGTCACTAAACTCTTCCCAGAATTCTCTATTTTTATATTTTAAACTTGACCACTCATACCTTTTGGATCCTGACTCCAATCCTCAGCTATTTTTCTCATATCGTCACCATAAACATCTAATCCAGTTCACCTTTTTTTCCCCATGAAAACTAGGAGAAGATTCACTATCAGTGTACATTAATCATTGACACTTTAATTGAGCTCTCTGTCCAGAAGTTGTTCAGGTGACAAATGAGAACTGATTGTTTATGCCCAATCAGATATCATACCCACATTTTGAAAATGAAATAAGTGCAAACTTTATAGCTTGTTTATATATTAACAATTTTTATTTTGCTATTCATAATTCAAGCATCAATCATTAACCTAAGTGCTTTAAATCCTTAACTTTGTGAAATTAAAGGACTATTATTTGTAAAGTAGATATTCTTCAAATCAGTAGAAAGTGGTAGACTGAAGAGTAAGTCTGTGCACATGTTAATTTATTCTTATGGGTAAAAGGGTAAAAATTCAGCAATAAGTCCCTACGTTCTCAAGAAGGGGAAAGTAGACAGGTTGGTGGTAGCGGTAACCACAGAAGTCTCCAGCAAGCACTCTGGAGGTTGCTCCTTCATTTTGACCTTCACTCTGTCACTGAACCACATGTTGAAAAATTCTCTTTCCTCTTCCTCAGGAGCACAGAACAGAAGGCTTTCCCCTCATCTCCTTGCTTCAGATACATTTCCAGACCAATGACTGACATTTTATGTGTTTCTGTCTTCTTGATTAATTCATAATTATAGCAGCAATGTCTGTATACATATTTTTCTCCTGTAGCATTTCTGCATCTGAAAATGACATTGACAATTTTGGCAGTCATGTAATTAATTAAAATTAATCATGATGTTTATATTTAGCCCACTGCACATAGAAGTTAATACTATCATGTTAAGTATATGTCATCAAGAAAATAGTTCCTACATTTATTTAAATCATGCTACCAATACCCTAAATGGTCTTTTAAAAGTTTTTAAAAATTATTACAACATCAAATTTCTACAAGGGTAAGAAATTACAGAAAGTTAAGACATCAAAATCTTGACATAGGTATGAGATGGTTTGGGCAGGAGAAGAAAGAAGTTCAGTGGGTTATAGGTAAGGATGTTAAGTCAGAAGTCAAAGGTGCTATAGAGGTGAGCTTACTTCTGCTTGATTTGGGACAATCTAACTCCTTCAGTTTTTGCTTGACGTAGAGATAGCCTCTTGATATATTTATCAACAAAATTTAAAATATTTATTTTGTTTCAATGAAAAAATAACAATCATCACATTCTTAAACAGTGATGGATCAGAGTATGTAAGAAAATGGTTTAGAATAGTGTGTTAGCATCTTGTCACCAGAAAGCCACTCAATTAAGTAATCTAAAATAAGTTGTGCTTTAGTTTAGCCATGAAAATTGATGTGTCACAGTTTTTTTTTTTTTTTTTTTTTTTTTTTTTTTTTTTTTTTTGGTTTTGGTTTTTCGAGACAGGGTTTTTCTGTGTAGTCCTGGCTGTCCTGGAACTCACTCTGTAGACCAGGCTGGCCTCGAACTCAGAAATCCACCTGTCTCTGAAATCCACCTGTCTCTGCCTCCCAAGTGCTAGGATTAAAGGCGTGCGCCACCACGCCCAGCTTGATATGTCACAGTTCTGAGATCACCTTGTTTAATAATGATTGTTTGTTTATATTCGCAGGAAATTTTCTTTATATTTACTTGTTTTCTCATGTGTTAACATACAGATATTCTCGACTTTTTTAGCTTGTAATACAACATTAAATGATTTTGTTTTAGGCAGATGTCTAAATCTACTTCTTGTTGCTATAGTATTTAAGACTCAGAACTTAACAAATAATGAAAGACATGTGTCACAATAGTAAGTGGTGGGAAGCCTAGGAATATGACGTCCAGCAGTTGCTGAGGGTTTCTGTGCTGTATCCTAGGATAGAGGTTGGATAGGTAAGAGCAAGAGGGTTTGATTGCTTTTGTCACACAAACTATCTTGTAATAACTAACCTGCTCCTGTGAGAACAGCATTCATTTACTAGGCCTTACCTCCTGACCCTGCTGCAAAGGACTATTAAGCCTCACATGCAGATTTGGGAGGACACATTCAAACCTTAGCACCACATAAATATAACTCAATATTTCAAATGTAAGAGATAAGAATAATACTAAAACATTTCTCTGCAATTATGCTTGGCAGCCTATGTAGGAAAAGAGGGTCATTTTTACTTTTAAGACAGGGATTCAGTCCGTAAACCAGACATGTCTTTATGCCACTATGCCAGGCTAGACCTGGACTCATTATATTTGCCTTTTAAAGTATAAAAAAAAAATCACAGTGCCTGGCTAGGTCAGTCAGTAGAGCATGAGACTCAAAGTATAGAAAACACACACACACACACACACACACACACACACACACTACATTTTTACTATATTTGATGTGCTGTTTCGTCCATTCTCCTGCATGTGGCAAAATATGGAGATCTCTGATTTCACGCACATCCTCTGCCTGCTCATAATTCATGTTGATTTCATATCTGCATTATGATTAAACTGTCTAACCATTTTGCATTTACTCTGTGTTGCAATTCAAACAACCACAAGACATATTTTCTGTTATGACTCTCATTTTAAAATGAGAGACATAAAAATGATTTAAAATTTAAACCATCATATAAAGGAAAGCCCACTACAGAAAACTACAACTGTCATAATGCAGAGAGTGCCCAGGCTCAATGAGTAGCACAAGTCCTGACCTAAGGCTCAGGGAATGTTGTAGAAATGGAGCCAGAATGTAAGAGCCAGAGGACCAGGAAATCTGTGAGACTGTGTCTCCAAGAAGGTCCTGGGAAGGCTTGATGTAGGGGAATGTCATGGCAGAGAGTGGGTAGTGGGTAGTGGGTGGGTACGTGGGTGGTTGAGCACCCTCATAAAAGCAGGGGAAGGGAGATTCGAATATGGGATTTCAAGAGGGGAAACAAGGAAAGTAAATAACATTTAAAATGTAAATAAGTAAAATAGCCAATAAAAACAGAAATGACAAAGAAGCTACTATACCTATGATATCTAAACAATGTGGGTGTCTAAACAAGGTCCTAACAATGGCAATGCGCATAAACATAATATCATAGAAGTGAGCTCTCACAGGACCCAATTCCTAGACAATGAACTGCAGGTGATAATCACTGATGGCAGAGGGAGAATTAGTCTATACCAGGGATGAGTCCTCTAATTGCTTATCCAATATAAAGTGGTTAGCCCTGTAATTTACACTCAAGCTCCATTGAATAGATTCAGAAGGTTGTATTTATATCAATATGTATTTATGTATGGGTAAAAGTAATAATAAAAAAGAAGCTGTCAGTTTGAGAAAGTGAAGGGGGCATGAGAGAAGTTAGAGGGAGGAGTCTTGGGAGGAGTTAGACCAAGAAAAGGAAAAGGGAAATGGTGCAATTATATTTGAATTGTAATTTAAAAAGTATATTGTCTGTTACTTGTTAACTCAAGGAAAATATGCTGGATTATGACTCATTTCAGGGACTCTGCTGGTTACCAGTGGCACAGAACTTTGCATATGCACTTTGACTTCTTAGGTTAAATTGTCTGCTAGTAAGACAGTTATGTACCCAAAGTACAAATGGATGTTTCTATTATACAGAAATGATATCTGCTAAAATCAAAAGGGAGGGGTGGCATGGTAATAATCTGAGGGTCATCTTACATTTAAAGATTTGTTTGCCAAGGAAAGAAACTGTGAGTGGTTAGTGGTACCTGGGAGATTTCATAGTGAATGATAAAGTGAGGCTAATTTTAGTAACAACAATGCTGATTCTGAGAGAAGACAATAAACTGTCAAGGATCAATGTGACTGAACTTGGAAAAGTTTTAACTAAGGGTCTCAACCTGCACCTAACTCAGATCTGATTATGTACCCTGAATAAGCCAATAACAGAACCTAATAAAAAGTAGTAGAAAGCAGAAAATGAACATTTATTCACTATGGCCACACTGGAAAGAAGTACAAAGGGATCCAGCAAATTCCCCAAGTCCATCTTTAAGGTCCTGAAGCAAAAACAAAGTTTAATAGGGGCCAAGGACTTTCCCAGCTGAATGCTACCCCCCATCCCCAACCCCAGTACTTCTGTCATTCTGTCAAGGTGCAGTCCCAACTTAAACTGACTCACCATTGTCTGGGCTTCAATCTCATCCTGTAATGTGGTTTGGCAAGTTGTAAGAATTGTTTAAAATCTTATTCTGGGAAACAAATTCCTCTTTCTGCTTGGTGCCTTTTTCTTTTCCCACTTTGAGATTCCTGAGGTAATTCACATTTCTTTGAATCTTTATTTATCCCAGGCCGTTAAAACACTCATAGAATACTAGTTTTTTTTTTTTTTTTTTTTTTTTTTTTTCATTAAAACTGAAGGGAAATGCAGGTAAATCTGGGGGTGTTGATTTCTAAATTTCAAAACAGAAGTTGATAAATATCAGTTGCTGAGTGTGCATTTATCCACATAGTAGAGCAATTAAACCATCTATACACATGAAAAACTACAAATAATAAAACTGTATGCCATATTCTGTACACAGTATTTTTTAATTACCTTTAAGGAAGCCATTTGTTTAAATCAGGGCAAGTTCAGAGGCAGGTATAGCAACACATGACTAGTGTCTTAGAGTTTTATTACTGTGAAGAGACACCATGACTAAGGCAACTCTTATAAAGGAAAACATTTAATTGTGGCTGGTTTACAGTTTCAGAGGTTTAGTCCATTATTATCATGGTAGGAGTCACGGAGGCATGTAGGCAGACATGGTGCTGGAGAAGGAGCTGAGAGTTCTTCATCTTGACATGAAGGCAGCAGAAGGAGTCTGTGTGACACTCTGGGCATAGCTTGAGCATAGGAGATCTCAAAGCCAGCCCACACAATGACACTCTTCCTCTAACAAGACCACACCAACAAGGTTATACCTTCTAATAGTGCCATTTCCTATGGGCCAAGCATTCAAACATATGAGTTAATGGGGGCCATTCCTATTCAAATCACAGCCTTCCCAATCTACACCCAAACAATATAGTATTGTTTAATTAAGGAGAAGATTATTCTCAAATTTTGACTCTTTAAAAATTAAATATGTATATTAATTTAAAAAATAAAATTTAAGTATACCTTTCTGTGATTTTTAAAATAAGTTTTACAGCAATAATTTGTTATAGTAAAAAACAGGTCTAGGCAAAAATAACTGTATTAATGTAAATTTTCTTTCAAGTGTGAACTGAATTATAAGAATTGGAATTTTTAAATTTTATAAAAGCTTATCACATAACAGATTGATTTAGGCAGTGTTTAATTAACACACATTATGCTATAATTAATTTGCCTGATACTTGTGTGATTTCAGATGGTGATACTCTTGGACTTAGGCCATATAAAGTCTTTAGGCAGTTTTTATTTTTTATTGTTTTAATACTTTTTTATTCCTTAGGTAATTGGTTGCTAGAAATACAAACCTAGTGTAGATTTAATCAAATATAATTTTAACTCATACTATCTTGTTATCAATATTCTTATGATAGTATAATAAGTGACCCCCCAAATTTTACCAGAGAGCTCCTACAGCTGATAAACAACTTCAGCAAAGTGGCTGGATATAAAATTAACTCAAACAAATCAGTAGCCTTCCTCTACTCAAAAGATAAAAGAGATGAGAAAGAAATTAGGGAAATGACACCCTTCACAATACTCAAAATAATATAAAATATCTTGGTGTAACTCTAACCAAACAAGTGAAGAGTCTGTATGACAAGAACTGCAAGTCTCTGAAGAAAGAAACTGAAGAAGACCTCAGAAGATGAAAAGATCTCCCAAGCTCATGGATTGTCAGGATTAATATAGTAAAAATGGCCATCTTACCAACAGCAATCTACAGATTCAATGCAATCCTCATCAAAATTCCAACTCAATTCTTCATAGACTTAGAAAGAACAATTCTCAAATTCATTTGAACACCAGAGAAACGTGTAACTCCCAGGTCCCCATGGGATTGACTTTAGCTGTGATGCACACAGAAAGGGAAGATAGAACCTTTGGAGATCATCTCCATAGATAGGCACGAACCCTAGAGGAGGGATGGAGCCACCCACCCTTCTCAAAGTTGTTTTAACTCAGAAATGTTTCTGTCCAAAGAAGAACAGGGACAAAAAAATGGAACAGAGACTGAAGGAAGGGCCAGCTGGGGAGCTGCCCCACCTGAGGATACATCACATCTGCAAACACCAAACCCTTGGTCAAGAGGCGCTTGCGGACAGGAAACAAGTTTAAAGTTCCTGGGGTGGTCTGGCCAGCAACTGAACAATGAGGCAGATGTTTGTAGCCAACCATCAGGCTGAACGTAGGGAAGCTAGAGGGGAAGTAGGCAGAAGGACTGGAGGAGGGGAGGGGGATTGCAATCCCATTGGAAGAACAACATAGGCTGGCCTGACCACCCAGTTCTCACAGAGACTAAACCATCAACCAAGGAGTGTACCAAAAGTGACCGTTGGCTCCAGATACATACATAGAGGATGGCCTTACAACAGCAACAAGATGGCAGGCCCTTGGTCCTGGGGAGGTTTGGTGCCCCACAGTAGGTGGATGCTGCAACCGTGAGGGTGAGGCGGGAGAGTGTGGGTGGGTGGGTGGGTGGTCACTTTCATACAGGCAAAAGGCAGGGAAGAGAACAGATGTGGGATGGTGGGATGGGAGAGGGGTAACCAGGAAGTGGGATATCATTTGAGATGTAAACAAATGGAATGATCAATAATGTTTTTAAAAAGAAGTTACAATGTATAGAAATATACCTTCCATTTTGTTACATATATGACGCATATTGTTATTGTTTCATTCCCCCCCAAACTAGTTTATTGGTGGGTATTAGGCTACATGAAAAGAATGCTGAAGTATCTCTCCATTTTTTTAACATGCCTTGCTCAGACTTAAGAGCTAATGAATTTATTCTTTATTTTATCTTATTTTATTTTTTAATTGGATATTTTATATATTTATATTTCAAGTGTTATCCCCTTTCCCAGTTTCCCATCCAGAAACCTCCTATCCCATCCTCTCTCCCCCTGCTTCTATGAGGGTGCTCCCACATCCACCCACTCACTTCTGCCTCACCACCCTAGCTTTCCTCTACTCTGGGGCATCAAGCTTTCATAGGACCAAGGGCCTACCCTCCCATTGATGTCAGATAAGACCCCATCAGCTCCTTCCGTCCTTCCCCTAACTCTTCCAGTATTTATTCTAATTTACTCTATTTATTTAATAGTATTATTGTTTATCTTCTGTCTAGCACTAACCTCAACAATGCAAAAATACTGTGAAAAATTTAGAGGAAGAAATTCTTCAATTACTTTTGAGTGTTTATCAAGCTAAAATTTCAAAACTGTCATTACAAACACATTTCTATTAAAATCTAAGCTAAATGTGCTAAATAGCTTGGATAAACATAGAGTAATTATTCATAATGTAATCTGTTGCTCCTACTCTCTCTCAGCTTTCTCCTGCATGTGTATTTTGTTTTCTTAAAAGTCTTTTTAGGCATTCTCTTACTAGTTAAGACTAATTTGTCATTGAATCTTGAAAAAAAAAATAAAGATTGTAAAGTTAAAACACTTAAGCAGTTTTTTTTCTTTTAAAATGAGATTCCACTGTATAAGTCCCTTGAAGTAGGTAGTAATTAGGCCGGTCTGTGGGGATTAGTGTCATGGAAGGAGATTATTGGGCTCCTTTTGCCTCATGAGAGTACAGAGACATGGGGGCTGAATCACACAGTAAGAAGGGCTCTGCTTTACATTCCCTACGCTGTTAGCAAAACAGCCTCAAACCAAAAAGTTTATGTTGAATATGACAGTGCTTCTTTTTAGATAATATGATTTCCATCTCAAACACCCTAAAGTTTAAAGGAGAACCATGTTTATGACATGAGAATTTCATAGAATTACATTAAAATTTATATTTTATAGATTATTTTAATTCTCTATTGTTTTAATAACTGTCTTAGTTACTTTTTACTGTGATAAAACATCATTGCTAAAGATACTTATAAAAGGAATTATTTAATTGGGCTTATCAATTCAGAGGATCAAGAGTTCATCCTGTGGAGCAAACAGGCAGCAGACATGTTGGCGACAGCAGCTGAGAGCTTATGGCTTGATCTGCAAGTAGGAGCTAGAGAGAGAGCGCGCTAATAGAGAATGCCAGAGACTGTCAAAACCTCAAAGCCTGCCCCCAGTGACACAGCTCTTTTAACAGGGCCATTCCTTCTAATCCTTCCCAAACAGTGCTACTCATTAGGGGCAAGTGTTCAAGCACATGAAGTGAAGGCGTCCATTCTCAGGCAAACCACCACAATAATATAGGCAGAAAAACCAAAAATTAGAAAAGTGCAAAAATCAAAGAAGGCAGGGCTATAGTCAAAGGAGGAATGTTAAGAGATGTGTAGAGAATCTCCCTTGGGTATTTAACTACGTGCTAAGCAGCACGTATGGGTAAGGACTGGAAAATACACTCCTCGCCACTAAAGTAACTGCAACTGATAAACAGAGCTAAAGTTGATTTTGGTTCCCAGAATAACACCTGTTAGAAAGATTGTCATATCCAGTGGTAGGAATATGAGGCCTCAGTTATGTATGGTTCCTGGAAACACAGTTTGTCAGGTTCCTTAAGACATCAGACACTTCTCCCTATAAACCAGCTACTCTAACCAGAGATATTTATCAAAGAAAAAATGGACACCTGTACCTACAAAGACATATGTATATGTTCATATCTGTTTTATTGGTAAAAGCTGGAAACTGGGGACAAACAATTAAAGTTATGGATTAGCATCTTGTGGCATCTCAACAAAGTAATAGTGCTGAAAATATAGGAAGTGAACAGTGACCATAAATGGGTGATGTTCAAATAGTTGCATTTAGTAAAAAGTCCTAGGGAAAAAAGATTTCACAGTTTATCATCTAACATTTAGAGAAAATTAACCAATGTATATGGATAAACATTCTTGGAAAGAAGCCATGTCTGCAGAGATTTATTTATTGATTATAACTGCAGAAAGATTGGAATGTTTCCAGTTCAGAAGTTATATTAGCTCGGGCTAGTTCTAGTTAGTTAACCTCAGTGTCAGGAAAAACATCCCAGGACTAATAGATAAAAACTTTTGAATAGATTAATCTAGCTTCTACCAACCCACAACTTAAACATCATCAGGTAGGATCTTGTGCCTATAGAAAACTTTTCTTCACTCCAGTGTAACTGATTATATGATGTATCTGCCAATGTATTTTAAACCTGCCTTTATGTATGATGTTCATTGTTATGTAGAATTATAATACTTCATGAAACTGTTTCCATGTTTGAACATGAAATTTGAGATAACCTAAATCTGTGTCCCTGAGCCATGGTCACTCAAAACACCCTCAGAATAAGCTATCTCTTTAAGCTTATAGCTGTAGTGTTTGCATTAATAGTATAACAATACAAAGAAGCATGGTTTCCTGGGAACCAGGAGGTTGTGCTAAGTGATAGGACAAAGAATATGAAGAATTAACTCTGGAGTGTTATAGCAATTTATCATGGTGATGCTTTCATAGGTACATGCTTAGATAAATATCTATCAAGTGGTATTTTGGGAGTCTACCTTTTTGAGTTCTTTGTATATTTTGGATATTAGCTCTCTATCAGATGTAGGGTTAGTAAAGATCTTTTCTCAATCTGTAGGTTACTGTTTGTCTTATTGACAGTGTCCTTTGCCTTACAGAAGCTTTTCAGTTTCAAGAGATACCATTTATCAATTTTTGATCTTAAAGCCTGAGCCACTAGTGTTCTGTTCAAGAAATTTTCTCCTGTGCCAATGCTTCCAGGCTACTTCCCACTTTCTGTTCTATTAGATTCAGTGTATCTTGTCTTATGTGGAGGTCCTTGGACTTCAGCTTTGTACAAGGAAGTAATAATGGATCAGTTTGCAATCTTCTACAAGCAGACTGCCAGTTATATCAGCATCATTTGTTGAAGATGCTTTCTTTTTTCCACTGGATGTTTTTGGTTTCTTTGAAAAAGATCAAGTATCCATAGGTGTGTGTGTTTCTTTCTGAATCTTCACTTCTATTTCACAGATTAACCTGTCTGTCTTTGTACCAATACCATGTGGTTTTTATCACTGCTGCTCTGCACTACAGCTTGAGGTCAGGGATAGTGATTCTCCCAGAAGTTCTTTTATTGTTCAGATTTGCCTATCCTGGGTTTTCTGTTTTTCCATATGAAGTTGAGAATTGCTTTTTCCATGTCTGTGAAGAATTGTAGCGGAATTTTTTGTTTGTTTGTTTGTTTGTTTGTTTTTCGAGACAGGGTTTTTCTGTGTAGCCCTGGCTGTCCTGGAACTCACTCTGTAGACCAGGCTGGCCTCGAACTGAGAAATCCGCCTGCCTCTGCCTCCCAAGTGCTGGGATTAAAGGTGTGCACCACCACCGCCCAGCTTGTAGCGGAATTTTGATGGAAATTGCATTGAGTCTATAGATTAGGTTTGGTAAGATGGCCATTTTTACTATGTTAATCTTACCAATCCATGAGCATGGAAGATTTTTTTTCCATCTTCTGAGGTCTTCTTCGATTTCCTTCTTCAGGTACCTGAAGCTCTTGTCATACAGGTCTGTCACTTGCTTGGTTAGAGTTACACCAAGGTATTTTATTATACCTTGTGGCTCTTGTCAAGGGTGTTGTTTCTCTAATTTCAAAAATTGTGTACAGAGCTAAACAGAGAATTTTTAACAGAGAAATCTTAAATGGCTTAGAAGGACATAAAGAAAGGTTCAACATCCCTAGTCATCAGGGAAATGCAAATCCAAATAATCCCGAGATTCCCCCTTACACCAATCAGAATGGCTAAGATAAAAACTCATATAAAAGTAAGGATGTGGAGAAAGGAGAACACTTCTCCATTGCTAGTGGAAGTAAAAACTGGTACAACCATTCTGGAAATTAGTCTGGTGGTTCCTCAGAAAATTGGAAATAGTTCTACCTGAAGACCTAGCTATACTGCTCCTGAGCATATACCCGAAAGATGCTCCAAAATATCATAGGGACACATGCTCTGTTATGTTCATAGCAGCCTTATTTATAATAGCCAGAAACTGAAAGCAACCCAGATGTTCCTTAAGTGAAGAATAGATACAGAAAATGTGATTCATTTACATAATGGAATACTATTCAGCTATTAAAAATGAGAACATCATAAATTTTGCAGGCAAATGGATGGAATTAGTAATTATCATCCTGAGTGAGGTAACCCAGACCCAAAAGAACATGCAAGTATATATTCACTGATAAGTGGATATTAGCCAAACAGTATAGAATACCCATGATACACCATGCAGACCCAAAGAAGCTAAACAAGAATGAAGT
The DNA here is from genome assembly GCF_011762505.2 of Arvicanthis niloticus. Lineage (NCBI taxonomy): Eukaryota > Metazoa > Chordata > Mammalia > Rodentia > Muridae > Arvicanthis > Arvicanthis niloticus. The sequence continues at coordinate 964,657 of NC_047666.1, forward strand.
CCCAAGTGAGAATGCTGCAATTCCACTTAGAAATGGGATCAAAATAATTATGAGAGGTAGAGGTAGCAAGGGACCTAAGTGAGAGAGGGGAAAGGGAGGGGTAGGATCAGATGTGGCGGGAAGACAGGAGAAAAACCCAGAGAGCCAGGAGAATAAATGGAAATATGCTGCTGCCAGGAGTGGGGAGTGAGGGGAACCTCTAAAAGTCCCAGAGACCTGGATGTGAGAGGTGCCCAGGAGCCAATGTGGGTGACCTTAGCTGAAATACCCAACAGTGAGGAGATGGAGCCTGAAGAACTCACCTCCAGTAGACAGGGCACCCAGCGGAGGGATGGAGATATCAATCTACCTTCAATTTTTTTTTGGATCCAGAATTGTTTCTGTCTAAATGAATTGCAGGAGCACATGGAGCAGAGACTGAAGGAATGCCCAAACAGTGGCCAGCCCAAATTGTGATCTATCCCATGGGCAGGCACCAAATCCTGACACTATTACTGATCCTATGTTATGTTTGCAGACAAGAAGCTAGCATTGTTGTCCTATGAAAGGCTTTACCAGCGGCTGACTGAGACACATGCAGATACTTAGAGCCAACCATTGGACTGAGGTGGGGACCCACATGGAAAAGTTAGGGGAGGGACTGAAGGAACTGAAACAGATGGCAACCCAATAAAAGAAGAATATTGTCAACTAACCTGGACTTTGGGGAGCTCCTAGAGACTAAGGCACCAACCAAAAAGCATACATGGGCTGCTCTGAGACCCCTAACACATATATAGCAGAGGACTGACTTGTCTATTCCCAGTGGAAGAGGATGTGCTTAATCCTATAGAGATTTGAGAAGGAAGGTACCTGGGGGCACCCTCTCAGTGGTGCACAGAATGGGGGATGGAATGAAGAACTCTGGGATGGGGCAACATTTGGGATGTAAACAAATAAAATAATTAATTTTAAATGTCTATCAAGTGCTTTTCACAGTTTATAAATGTATAGCTTATCTGTACCAAATATCTAAAAAACTATAATAAGTAGCATAAGCCAGTTATTTTTGATAAATGTAGGGTGTGTACAGTTGCTGCCATTCTTTAGAAGAAAGTGAGATAAAAAAATAGAAATTATGGACCATTTCCAACTGATGAAAATCTTAAAGCTTTGTAGGTGAAAGATGAATGGTGTTGGAACCATATACATAGCTATTGAAGTAGAAAAAGAATGATTGAATTTTTATGAGGCGAAGAGACTGTGTTCTCAAATGCAGTTTCCAAATGGAACTAGAAAGGAGTAGAACAGAGCGGTCAACTGGATGCTGGGATGTGGGGTACCTGCTAAAGATTTCCATGGCATTTAGAGTGGGCAGCTTGATACTTAGGATGATCAGAGTGGATTAGCCCTCCATGGAAAGCAGCTTATTACCAGAGAAGTGGGAATAATAAACTGAGGCTTTGGAAGTTCCTAGGTGAAGTGAACCCTGGAAAAGGAGCTAATGAAATAGACAAGGGGTGGATGCAGAGATAAAGTCATCAACACAAGCCAGTTATTAAAGAAAATTGAATATTAATAAGTGTTAATGAGTATCCTGATTGTTCTATAAGAACAATTTATTCATTCTCAATAAAAAAGGAAAGCTGCAGAGAGAGACATGCTAAAGTCTGCCAGATGAGCATGCTGGGCTTGGGAAATGGCTGTGCTGAGGAAACAATGGTAAACTTGGAAATGCAGCTGTAATTCCTCTGAGACTCTTAAGGTGATAATTTTGTTCCTAGGGAGAGAATTTTATGATGATTAAATTACATGCATGCAGTGTATTTGTAGTCTTTGGGGGAAACTATGTGATATGGTCTCCAAATGTGAAATTATTTGGATATTTGAATAAATATTAATATTTAGGATTTACAAAAACTCAACATTTTTTTACCATTGATCTGAAAGAGAACTTCATATGTGCACATATGGACACACACACACACACACACACACACACACACACACACTCATACAACCTATTGCAGGAGAATGCCTTGTGCATTCTGCAGTTCATCCAACTTGTGGTACAGGTAGCAGCCTTTCCTGAGAGTATGTGCAACTATGCTATGAAGAAAATCATATTCTGGGAGCTGCAGGGTCAATCAGAGGAGAACATTCAATGGGAAGCTTGTGACACAGAGTATTTAAAAACAGAAGAAGTTAGGATGAAAGCAAATGAAGCAAGTATAGAGCAGTGGTTCTCAACCTATGGGTTGTGACCCCTTCAAGTCCTAGAACCCTTTCCCAGGGTTCAGCTAAGACCATCCATTGGAAAACATTACATTATGATTTAGAACACTATCCATATTATAGTGATGAAATAGCAACAAAAATAAATTTTTTTTTGGTTGGGAGTCACCATACCATGGGGAACTGTATTGAAGGGTCACAGCACATAGGAAGTTTGAGAGCCACCTGTATGGAGGTTGTTTGGGATGTAAACTTGTGTTAAACAGATAATGTGAGAGGTGAGCTGCTGATTCCCAGGAGCTGCAGGAGCTGCAAGGTATTTATTTCCTGAGGCAAACTGTAAGCCTTCCACTATGTCTGCTGAATGTTCTGGCCATCTATGTCCCGTAAATCCTTCCAGAGGTCCTTGATTTTACATGACCCTGTCTGTGGTTTTTTTGTGTTGTTTTTGTTGGTTTTTTGTTTTGTTTTGTTTTGTTTTTTGCAAACTCTTTTCTGATGTTTAGCCTAGGTGCCTGGTATTCCTAATGAAACTGTTATTTTTTTTCCTGGCATGATTACATATATACCAAAAAGCTTTTTGTGGTATTATTTCTCTGGAGATCTGAAACAACTATTAGCCAAGTTATTAAACAAAAATAGAGAGATTAAATCGACCAAACTTAGAGGTGAAAAGGAGACATTATGGCAGGTACTGAGGAAATTCAGAGAATCATAAATAAGGACATACTTTAAAAAAACCTTTATTTTACCAAACTGGAAAACCTAAAAGAAATGGGTGAATTTTACAGATATATATCCACCAAAGTTGAACTACATCATCCAATGAGATAGAAGGTGTAAAAAACAAAACAAAAACAAAACAAGAATCCCCTCCCCTCCCCCACCACCAAACTGCTTGAGTTGGTTTCCATGCAGGGAATTCTTCAGGCAAGAGGTCAGAGGCTTCATTGGTAGAGACAGCTGTCTTGCCAGAGCCTGTGGTCTAGTTTAAGGAGGAGTCACAGGCAGCCAGGGTTTAAAAATGGAGTAAAGCAATCTTCATATTTAAGAAAGATTTTTTTCCTTACATAGGGTATATTTCTTCTGTTAGAAGATATTTTTCCATGCATATATTCCATGTCCTAAATCAGAGAAGTTGCAGTTACATAAATGCTGTTACTGTTTGCTTTTGCTTTATTTAGTGGGCAGTAGGTACATGAATAGGTTTTGCGAATTTTATATGTTCTTTAGTTGTGGATGTATTTTTCTCAGTATGAGAGAACTTTCAAAATTAGCAAAAGTAGATAAAATTTCAGACTCTCTTCTCTGTGTCCCAACTACATTGAATTAGCAGCTTTCTTAGAAATACAGTTTTGAGTTACACACTTGGCGTGTTAGCTCTGTCACATTCCCAGCTCTCATTCTAGTATCAGTCCCATTAAGTGTGAAGAACCGAGAAAGGAATATACAAGTATTCAGCAAATATTTGTTGAATTTGTCAAAACTAACCATGAAGATGAATGTCACTGTACAAAATGCAAGCTATAGATAAAGAGCTAGCTGTGCAAATCTGAATACTCTACTATCTCTTTAAGTTATAGCCTCTCTGAACTTCAGTCTTTATCTGTGTCATGAAATAGCAGCAAACATATCTCATCTATGTTGTGAGACAGATATAGTGACAAAGAAGTCATACAACAGTTAGGTAGTTATTGTAGGGAAATTTCCCCCTAGTTATTTGATTGGCTGATAAAGATTGACAGGGAAGCCAACCACTGGGCCAAGATATGGAGGTGGGATCTTCTGGACAAACAGGAAGAGAAAAGGAGAGGAGAAGGGTCAGAGGAGTCAGAGGACTGAGAGAAAGATGGAGGAAGAAGATGAACCAGAACTACATGGCCCGAAAGAGGTGCAAGTAGCTAGGGATTTCACAGACGGGCAATAGAGTAATGTAGGGTACATTTGCCCCATCTTGGTGTGTAAAAAAAAAGGAAGAAAGAAAGAAAAGAAAAGAAAAAAAGATTTATAATGATAAATCTCCAACCCCAAAATGCGCACACAAAGAACACAAAACTCAACTGATACTCAATTGATACAAATACAAGCTATCAGCCAATCAGCCAATCGAATAACTAGGGGAAATTCCCCTCCAGTTATAGTAACATTAAAGTTAAATTGCTGTTTTTTGTCGAAGAGAAAAGATAAATGTAGTATTATGCACAATACTAAATCAAAATAAGTTGATACAGGCTTAGGTGAAAATGGCATTTATTTCCAAATAAGTTTGATTAAGAAAAATCAGTATCTCTTGGTTTTCTTCTTCCACTTTTACTTTTATTTCTTAAATGTTGCCTAATCTACGAGAGGACAATGGAAGAAAAGGAATAACTAGACTCTTAAAAAGAGATTCATGGGAGAAGGGTTGAAAGAAAAGTTCACAGTGAGCCAGAAGTTGTCCATGAAGGCATAAGTACTCTCTCCCCAGGGTTCTAATGAACTCTGCAGTACTGTTTTCCTTGATCCAAGCTTCAAAGAGAAAAATTTTGATTAAGAAACTAAATTTCTCAGTAATTGCAACCATCATCTTCATATGAATTTGCAGGAGCATGACAACTTCCAAATTGATTGACTAGGATTCTCTTCCTGGTTCTGCAGATACTCAGAGCTATGAAGACAGATGCCCAGGTGCCCTGGCTCTGTCCTTCATGACTTTGCCCTGTCTTCTGAGAGTCAGGGGAAAAAGGAAAACCCTATAAGAAGGAATTTTATGAATGTGAAAGAGTTGGATTTGGAAGGAAAGGCTCACAGGATTAGAGATATAATAATGTATTATGTGACAATAATACATTATTGCATGCATATTAACTGCATGGTTGGGTGTAGAGACTGTATACTTGCTCTGATTTAAACACGTCTGTTAACTCATGTAGTGTGAAAGAAGAAAGATGATTTGATGTTCAGGTATTTCCAAAAAAAACATTTTCTATTTTATTTTGGGGAAAATATCCTGAAGATACCTTTAATTAAATAGATTTGACCAATGTATGTTTTCTTTAGATTTGTGGTTGAATTGATTTGACTTATACTTAGATAATAAGATTCTGAGAATAGAAACCTAGAATATATTCTAATTTGATTTGATTTATTTTACTTGACTTGAAAGAACTAGAGATGAATTAACTCATGATTACAAACGGAATTATGGGAAGCAAAATTAGTTGAAGCTGGGCAATTGCTGTTTTTCAATAATGTTGTCTTAGAAAAGCAAGGCCAGGCTTTCTGCTGTTGTACAGATGCATCCCAGGCTATGGGAGTCACTTGTTTGTTCCAGATGTGAAGAGGACCTTAGGCAAGCTGTTACACCATCATAGACCTTTATGTGGATAATGCTGAGAAATCTTTGGTTTTAAAAATATCAGTAATCATGACTGTAGGAACAGAATTATCATTTAAGCTTCTCTTAGATAAATGACTATAATAGAATATCATTGCATAATTTTTAGTAAATATCTTCACTCCTATTTAGAAAAGGAAATAATATAAGATTTAGGAGAAAGGTTCACTCTTCTAAAAGCAAATATATACCTAAAATTTTGATAAAATAACTCCTTCTAAAACTTTTGCTCTGAACAAAAGACTACATTCATGACTGATTTGTAAAAGAACTTATTTTCAAAAAGACTTTAATAAGAAGAGGATTAATATTCTTTTTTTCACTGATGTTTGCTTTAATAAAAATTGCAGTTAATTAAATTATATTTCCTTTTGGGTAAACGGTTGCTGGTTTGAGTTAAAACGAACAGAGAAATCATGTCTTCCTTCCTATGTTCATTCACCAAGCTCTAGATCAGTGGTTCTCAACCCATGAGTTGCAACACCCACAGGGGCTGATTGACCTTTTCACAGGAGTTACATATCAAATATCCTGGATATTAGATATTTGCAATACATTTACATTAATAATAGTAGCAAAATTATAGTTATGAAATAGAAACAAGACTATTTGTATGGTTGGGGTCACCCCATCATGAGGAACAGTATTAAAGTAAAGGGTTGCAGCATGGAAGGTTGAGAACCACTGATCTGGATCCTTAGTTTTCTCAGTATAGATCATTTCTCTCTTATCTGGACTGCTTGGGATTGAAGTGCTTTGAAAGGGAGACTTGTTAAATATTTTCAACTAATACTAATAGACCCTGGGGCTGGTACCTGAGTACAAACAGAAAGTTCATTTATTCTTCATATACACATAATAACATGGCCTACAGATAATTTTTATGATATTTTAATGCACCTGCATTTTGAGTATGACATCTTACCTAAGGTCAGATGTATAATATCAAACTTTGGGCATCATTTCAGTGCTAAAACATTTCAGAGTTGTGATAATCCCAGATTACTATGCTCCATCCCCTTCAATTTTACAAACAATATAACTATTGCCCAGTAACATTTGAAAATAATGTTTAAAAACTGTGGACCATGAAGACATGTTTAAATTATGATAGCTAAGATTATTCTATAAGTACTGCGTGCTAACCGATTGCACCACTGGAACATGCAGCTAAGATTATTTTAAACTAAATGCTCATCATATAACTTTTCTTAGTCACTTTCCTCTCACTTGTATAATTTCTTTGATAGTGTGTTTTTCTGCTCCTGTGATAAAGTGCCCTGAGGGAATTTGTATGAATCTTGAGAGGAAAGGGTTAATTCAGTTTGCAGTTCCAGCTAATAGTCCATGAGGCAAAAACTTGAAGCAGCTAGTTGCACAATATCCACAGTTAAGAGCAAAAGAAATAAATGCATGCATACCTGGGAGATGATGCTGGCTGTGGTGGACCAGGTCTTCCCATGTTCATTAGCATAAAACAGTCCTTTACAATTATGCCCACAGGCCAGCCAAGTCCAGACAAGACTTCACTGAGGATCTTCCCATGTGATTCTACATTGTGTCAAGTTGACAATGAAACTGATCATCACAAGCTCCAAATACACATTCATCCACTTTCCTGAACCTCTTCTCATGATGCAATCTGATAAAGTCTTAGATCCAAAGTCCATGATTGCTTATGATTATTTTGAAAAGGAAGTGTTGATGGTAAGAACGCTACCTTGGGATGTTAATCTCACAGTGACATTACTTGTGGGTAAAGACCTTTCAATATTATTCATTGTGTCTATTACAGAGCATAAGTGCTTTCTAATGTAATACATGTACACACAAGCATATACATACATGGACACACACACACCACACACACGTACACACATGAACATACATTTGTGAATTATTTATTGACTTCTATTAGGATACCCTTGGCAAGGAGTCTAACCACATATACTCATGTGAGCTTTTCCTTTGACTGGATTTGCAACCCCTGAAGCTAGTCATATGAGTGACAATAGGAATCAGTGTAAATTAGCTTCTTTGTGGTCATGCTGGTGCAGCATTAAGGACAATTTTATTTCACTGCAAGGGTACATTTAGAAACTATTTTTACAAACATTCCAATGAAACATTTCAGGATAACTGTTAGCCTGAGAAACTTCATTTAAATTCTATCTGCATAAGCTGTGAAGTCCAGGTGGGTTTATCAGTGAGAAATACTGTGGAATCATGGACATGTTTTATTTATGCCTTCTACAAAAAGCATTTGAGAAAAAATTATAAAGCATATTTGAATGGAAATACTTCCTCAGTGGCTGCTGTGTGTTGAAACATGGAATGCTCACCTATAAATAGTACATAGGAAACTGGGGTAGTGGTCTGTTATATGGATAAATTAATTCAGTTTTCATCGCTATACTAGCATTTTTGAATATATCTTATGAAAAGAGATGCTTATTTAGCACCAATTTTAGGGGTTGAAATTCTCACAGTAAGTTTGGCTAGAGAACCTTGTGGCCAAGTTACCTGTTGGTGGATAGTGTGTTGGTGGAGGAGAGATTACTTCAGGAAGCCACATGCCCAGTCCATATGCACAATACAGCGACCTGGGCCTTCCCCTCATTTCCATTTCTTAGGGTCCCAGTTTCAATATCATTGCATTAAAGAACTAAGTCCAAACACTTAAGCTTTTGGGGACAACAACTTTTAAACAGCTGTGAATATTTCTTAAAACCAGTTAAGACATTCAGCAATGCCTATGAGGTCACAGCAGGTTTTCATTTGAGTCTCAATACAGTCCTGGCCAATCGTGCATCATGTTATTACTGATGTCGAGCTTGCAGTCCTCCAAGGAGCTAGTTTCAGAGGCAGAAAACATAGCAGTATTTTACTCTCTCTCTCTCTCTCTCTCTCTCTCTCTCTCTCTCTCTCTCTCTCTCTCTGTGTGTGTGTGTGTGTGTGTATCATAGCTAAAATGAAAAGTTTCTATGTTTTTAAAACCTAGCTCAAACTAGTTCTGGAAAACTCAAAAGTGTACAGTTATTCTAAAGCTTAGCAAGTAAAGTTTTCAACACACCTAGGACACTTGTCAGATTCCCAGTCTGACTTTGCCACATGGGCCACAAAACGTGGTGCAGCTCTTTAATGGGGTCACATAGAGCCACTGTGATGGTGTGGCCAGCAGAGGAAGTGTAGCTCCTAAAGCCTGGACAGTGAACTTTGCCTGTGACAGCAAGGCTAGTCACTGCTGTTCCTATTTCCCACAGGATTGGGAGCTATAGCACCAGAATTTATCCATATGTACTGCGACTTTCTTAGTTTCTACAATCTGACAAAACTTTGGGTGCTTGATTTAGGAAGAGAGAGAATTTAGCAGTAATCTACCCATATGACAGCAGTGTTCCCTTCAAGGCCACTCTGTTAGGTCTTGAGAAGAATTGGGATGCTTATCAGTGAGCATTATGATATTGTGCAGTCAATGCACTTCTACCTACAGTTATCACTAGAGATTCTGGGATACCTTAATAGGCATGGTTTCTACAGGGGTAGACACTGTGCCATGAGTCTCTAATTTGGCTCCAAGATAGGATATAGAGTATGTTCTTAGCCATGCCCACTTCTGATTTTTCTTTCCCATCTTTTGTTCTTTCAGCATATTGCTGCATAGGTTTCCCAGTTCTATCTTGTAGTCTACTTGTAGACCCTTCACAGTGGCAGCATGAAGAGCAAAAACCATCTTCCTTTGCTTTCCATCTTGTTCTTCAGCATTTCTCTCTTTCTTTTTTTCTGTGCTGTGATCATCTGAAAAATTTTTAGTCCTTACAGTTTTAATGACTGCTAATTGATTAATGCACCTTAATGACTGTTAATAGCTTAATCTGCTATACCTCCTGGATATAACATTTGCATGTTAAAAGGACTTTTAAAAAAGCATGATAACCTTATTTGTAAAACTAGCTCAGAGTGAGAATTTAAAGCACACTGCAAATCACATGGGAAAAGTATCATAATGGGTATTTTTCATATTTGAACATTTCTGGACATGAGGGTTTATCTGTATTTTAATTAAAAATTCACTATATATATGCATATATGTGTGTGTATGTGTGTGTGTGTGTGTGTGTGTGTGTGTGTATTCTGAATACATGTATGTCTCTGCACCACATGCATGCATGGTGCCCATGGATGCCAGAAGAAGACATTTGATTCCTAGGAACTGAAGGTACAGATGGTTGTGAGGCATTATTTGGGTGCTGGAACAGCAGCCAGTGTTCTCAAGTATTGAGCCATCTCTCTATCTCCAAAGGGACAGTGTGTCATACTTTTATTGGCAGTATTATTTGCTCATTATTAGTGATGAATAAAACAATGTCTTAAGCTCAACGGCACCTTAGATTGATTTAAAGCAAAGGTATGGGGAAATAATGCAAGAAGGACACTATCAACAGAGTGAACAACAGCCCTCAGAATGAGAGAAACTCAGTGCCAGCTATACTTCAAATGAGGGTGATATCATGAGTGTATAAAAACCTGTACAATTTAAATACCCTCAAATTTAGACTAGCAGTCAACAAGTTTGCTAATGAAATGAACAGACTGTATACAAAGGAATAAATTCAAGTGGCCAATAGATTTTTTTAAAAATGTTCATCATCCTTAGCCATCAAGGGAAATATAAATTAAAACAACTTTGAAATTTCATCTCATGCCAGTCAAAATAGATGTCATCAAGGAAAACAACAAAAATACTGGCAAGGATGTGGGAAGAGCTAATCTGTGTGTTCTTGGTGCGAGTGTAAAGTGGCACATCACCAGGGAATTCAGTGTGTATGCTTCTTGAAAAGCAAAAATAGAACTTGCATATAACCAGGCTCTACCACTCTGAGCATATATCCACAGGAGTGTATGTCCTACAGCAAAGTCACATGCACCTCCATGTTTACTTCTGCTTTATTCACAATAGCAAGGCAATGGAACCATACTACATCTCTATCGATAGATGAGTAGCTAATAACAAATTTTATATACGTGTGTGGATATATAAATACATGGAATTTCTTCAGCTGTAAAAAATAAAGTAATGAAAGATTCAGGAAAATGAATGTTTTTTTTTAAAAAAAATATGTGAAATGGGTTAACCCAGACAAATATCATATAGTCTCTCTCATATGTAGTTCTTAGCTTATGATGTCTTTAGCAATGGCCGTAAGTGGGGGGTGGGTAGAAGTATGGACTATGAGGAATAGAGGTGCTGAAGAAGGGAAGAGAATAATGGGACCTGTGCAATATGAAGGCAGAGAGCAGGATACAGGGAGACTGGAAGGCTCAGTAGGTGTTGTGAAGTATTCAGAAGATGTGGGAGCAGAGTCATAGAATAAACTGTGTTTGAAAAAAAATGTCATAATGAAACAAGATATTGTGTATGGCAATTAAAGGTTTAAAGTAAAAAATGAAACAAAATGAAAATATATTTATTATTTGTTTATTTTCATATGTGTTTATTTATATTTGCTACTTTTCTGCATAAACTTTGTTGTAGACGGTAACTACTTCTCCTATTTACAAACATCACACACACACACACACACACACACACACTATACAAACTTAAAATTAATAAATATATATAAGTGTATACTCTGCGACCACTGAACCATGGGCATTCTATAACAGGCTACAGTGGAAGCTTCGGTTTCAACTTTAGGACTTCTGTAGAGCGCATTGAAAAATGCTCTTTCAATTTAGTTTAATATATTTTAAAGAAATCAATATTGAATACAACATGTATCCGTGACATGTATTTCCTACTTTGAAAAACTGTCATTTGTAATACTTATTCTCCTCTTACTCCACCTCATTTTGACTTGAGAAAGAAGCAATAACTATGAGTAAACACCCCAAAGAATATAGTGTGTTGAAGGACTGTCTATCTTTTAAAGATGAAAAGGCTTTGTATTCATAATTACTCATCATGTGAGATATAATTTTGAATAAAAAAGTGTCATTCTTCCTTTTTGGAAGATACTAGAAAGAATTGCAGAATAAAAAGCAAGCTCATCAACAACAACAAGAAAATCCATTAGAAAATTGGCTAAAATTCAGTTCTTTATGCTCTTGAGACTGAAGGAAGCCTCTGAAAGAAGCTCTTCAATTTTCCGTCACAGGTATCTGTTGCCTCCATTCAGATGATTTACTCTTTGATGCATTTAGCAGTGTTCTTGACAAGAGAGTGTTTATTTAAACAACCTTTGCGGTTTAGTTTATTATTCTCCGCCACTGCCCTGCTTAGACATTGTCCACCAGCGCCATGTGTGCCAGGATGTTTTAAAATTTTATAGCCATTTAAGTTTAAAAGTGAATACTGTTGTTATATGCTTTTAAAATATAGTACTTGCTTCGTTTCTGCTTATGGATAATAGTTCTTAGTATACTTTGTGAATGAGTAGGACTTTTCATTAACTCCTATCATTGTAGTCTTGTATTTAGACATTTTTCTGAAAGTCCAAAAATTGGTGTTAAACTTCAAAGTACACAGGAGACTAAAGCTGCTGTACTGCTTTGTTTGTTTGTTGTTTGTTTGTTTTTTAAACTTCTTAGTATATCTGATGCTTGGCAAAGGTGAATGCTCACTCAGTGAAGGGTGAGTGCTAATCCTCATTCTTTGTGTCAGTATCTTAGCCCAGATTTGTGTTCCTAGATTGTCAGTCTTTAAGGAGAAGTGAATAAGAAATAGGACAGGATCTTGTGACTATGGGGATACTAAATCCTAGAAAAAGCTGATGAAGCATCGAGAACTAATGGTGAGATAAGATTGCCTCATATAGATAAAGGGATCCATGGCATTGTACAGAAAACCAGTCTCAGCTTCTTATACATTTGCCTCCAGGTAGCCTAGAGCTTCGAAAATGAATGTCTGGCCTGTGGCTGACAACATGCTTGCAAAAGTTAAAACTCTTTGCTCATATACATCTGTTCCTATTGAACTCTGACTGCATTTTCATCTGAAACTAAATCCCTAGTGCTATGTTGTCACACTGAGGAACTAAGTGTGTGTCTCTATGCCCGTGGAAACCTGTCAGACCAAGGATCTATGAAATGGGGTATTGTCAAGAAAGGCACCTGGGAGCCTGTTGCAGGCACGATACATGTAATCTATAAGGAATTCCCTTCTGTAGAGAGCTCCAGATGTAGAGCAGACGTCCAGGCCCCTAGAAGTTTTAAGCATTCAACTACGTAAAAGAAGTATCCCATCTTTCCACATTTCTACACTACTTGAGCTGAGGAATTCCAACCAGTCACACTTGGCTTATGTGGTATTCCTAGAATATGAATGCATGCAAATAGGCTCATTTATGTTGATGTATAGTTATATCAATATATTAGTATTATGCATATATGAAATAAGCAAATATATTAAATGGTATATCTTATGTATGATATTTTTATTCCTTGTTTTAATCTTATGACTCTCCATGTTGTTGTTTAGTTCAAATATGCATAGTTATTTTTTTTAGTTGGGTGGTCATCACATATAGTTTTTTAATATTTAGTTTCTTAATTACTGATGCTTTCTTTTATTTCTTCCTTGCTTTGTTTTATTTTATTTTGTTTGTTTTTGAGACAGGGTTTCTTTGTGCTTCTGGTTATCCTGGAACTCACTATAAAGACCACGCTGTTCTCAATCAAACTCAGAGATCCACCTGCCTCTGCCTCCAGAGTGCCAGGATTAAAGGCGTGCCCTACCACCTCCCAGTTTGATGTTTTCTTAATAGAGAGCGCTGTATTTCTTTTATTTTCAATGTTGTTGTCAAGAATCAAATGAGCAAGTGCTTTTGCTTTATAGGAGAATGGAAAGCGTACTGTTCTGCTTGGTGACTCGTGACATTTATAGCTACTACTGGGGAAGATAGACATGGTAAAAGTCAGCACTTCCTCAATGTAGAACAATTCAAATGTTTCTGGAACAGTCTTCCTGATGGAAGCACAAGACTACAGAGGATGGCATTTTTACTTATTGTAATTTAGTGCTACCACTTAACAGCTGTGCTTGGTCAGGAAGTGCCACATGAGCTAGCAAGAATAGTGAACAGTACGCTCTAATTGTGTCAGAGGCTAACTGGAGCAAGGACTCTAGAGAAGAAATCCTAAGTTAGGTGGGACACACACTTGTTAGTTATTTTATCACTTTGAAGGTTGTGGCAGGAGATACAGAGTTCATGGCCAGCCTGAGTTACCTAGCAAGATACTATTTTAAAGAAAAAAAATCAAGCATTGTTCACGTTTGTGTTCAGGATGAAAGTCTGTCATGCAGCAGCCCTCTCTGGAGTCCAGTGGCAGTCACTGTGGGGAAAGCTCACGGCACTGTTGTTTTGCTTTAGCAATGACTGGAGTGGCTTCCATCACAGTTCCTTCTTGGCAATGCTACTGTCTACAAGGGACTGATCATGTGCAGAATGCACGGGTTTCTCAGGATGCAGGTAACTGCTCAAAAACTTTACTACTTTCTGCTGACACTAAAGGAAACCACGTGTTCACATTTTATTTCTCAGACATTGCTTCTCACAGTTGAACACCATCAGGACTGTTCACAAGCTTGTACCCTTGTATGAGTCTCTGCTAATAAACAGCATTGGCAACAGAAAGAATGCTGAGGGCAGGTAGTTCATAGCTACCTGCTCGTAAATATACGGTGAATTCTTGATTCGGGGGTTTTGAGTTTGTTGCTTCTCCCAGACTGCTGCCTGGCTACTCTTGTAATTCTTAGTCAACCCTTTCTTTAGGAAGGAACACTTTTCTGGATAACATGCTAGGTACAGCTGATAATCTGCACCAGGGATTTCTCCCTATTGCTTAGAACAAAAAGATTATCAGTGGCATAAAGTTTGAAACAAAAATCCGAAACTGTGGCCATACGGCAGATAAAATATTACTCTGGAATGTTTATCTTGTTAACACAACTAATAAAAGGAGTCAGATTTTATGCTCTCCTCTGAAGCTTATTCAGATGCTAATGAGAGTCAGACCTGAAAATATTTAGGACATTTTGCCTTGCCTCTTAATGGATTCATCTTGACTGGTTTCACTGAGGGGTTATTGTGTTCATAGTGAGTTATCTTGATTTAGGGCTTATGCAAAAAAGTAGAGATGTACTGGACAAGCCCTGTTTCTGCATATTTTTTTCTGCATATGTTTCTCCATAGTTCTCCAGAAAAGCCCTTGCCAGATGTAGCTCAGAACAACTAGTGAGACCACTTTTCTTTGTGTGTAACTTTGTGTATCTCGTGAGGGCCTGTGATTGCTATAACGCCTGGTATGAACCCTACTCTCTGGTTTATAGGAAGAATGACCAAGTGTGTACAGAGAAGCTTTACCTTTGATGCCTAATGGTGAGCTGGATTGGATTGCCTGGACTTTTGTAAGCCAGGGTAATTTAATCTGTATAAACAGTCAAGTCACCAAGGAGAACTGGAGAGTGTAGACAGATCAGTATTGCACCTGCAGCCTGGTTACAGGACACAGTAGTGAACTTACAATGCTCACTGCTTGTCTTTAAGCTATAGCAGTTCAACCCAGTGAAAAGGGTTCCAGTCACTTTTGATATTCTATGTAACTAAAATCTCCTATTGGAAAAGGAGGTCCATGGGCCAGGATGCTTGACATTGAGGAAAACAGAGTCTGTCCTCTAGAAAGTGGAAACACAAGGACATGAGGACAATCATTCCCACTTTCACAGATGATACAGTTTCTTTATGGCTATGTATTTATTTCAAGCAGGAAAAAAAGCCTCTGAAATAAAATGATATACAAAGATTTTTAAAATTTGAGCATTTTCTACTGTGCATTCAAGAGATTATATGGAGTTTAACTGTGTAAAATGTGCTGTCTCCTTACTTATAGTTATCAAAACCAATGGAAAAAGAAAGAATGGAGACATAGGCGGGACAAAACCAGGAGACTATGAATGTAAACTGAAGGCATGCATTCAGGTCCGCACCAGACACTCTTCAGGGATTGCTTTGAGAAGCATATTACATGAGTGGCTGGGAATTTCGGCTTGCGAGCCTGAACTGAATAGCAACACCATTGCACAATACCTGTCTGACCTTGGGAAAGGTGCTTAGCCTCATCAGATTGTGTATATGACAGTTGAGGCTGTTGTGAAGACAGATTTGCAAAGCATGGGGTGCCCAGTTTCTGGGCCATGGCAGAACTGATAATGAAAATTATTCATACCACATACATTGTAACTGGGTGAAACTTAGTATATTCAAGTAAGGTCTACTTTTGAGTAAGAAATTGTTTTCTAGGAATGCAATAGTAAAAAAAAAAAAAAAAAAAAAAAGTGAAACATCGTGTTTCTGGAGGACCAGGTTTGGACAGAAGACAGGGGGCCAAATTCAAGGAAGCATTCTGTAGCAGTTCGGTTGCCATGGAGTGTGCAAACACATGCCTTTATATCAAAAAACAAGAACAAAACCATGTTCCTTTCCAGAGAACAGCTTGTGCATCACACATATCTAATTCTTGAAATAAAATTTATTAAGATGGCTATTAGAGCCTCAGCATGCAATGACACCCCACTGAGAACTGCAGGAGCAATTTCTGTGTATTAGCGGCAGCATCAAATCATCATAGCCATGTGTGTTTTAGTTTTGCCAAGTAAAACACGATATTTTTAAAGTGCACATGTGCAAGCTGTGGGTGAAAAGCCTTGAAAAGTTAGACTGCCTCAAGGAGCAGTGAAACCAAGCTCCTGTTGCTACAGTGAAAGCAAGACCAAGTCTGTCTCAGAGCCAAACCCGGTACAAAGTTAACATTCAGTAAAAACACAGGGCTGTTAAATGAATGAGAAACCTCCGTTTATATTTCAGGTATTGTGCTCTGCAGAGACCAAGTCTCTAGTATAGCATTGAAGATGCTAAATTCAGAATTTAAGAGTCACGCATGAACACAAGAGAGTTCGGGTAATATGGAGATGGTTCATAGATTTTGTCGGTTATGGAGTTGTTTTGTAGATTTAGTAAGCTAATAATAGGCAGAATCATTTGCGGAACTGCAATGTTGCAATATGTATTCCTGAAAGTTATTACTTTGTTTGATCACCTAATTATCTAGCCTTCTTCTCATCTGCTCTTGTACTCCCTTGGATGCAATCTGAGAAAGCCACTTACCATTACTTTTCCTCAATAGCACTAATATTCCAGTTAGTTTTTAAAAATATAGGTCACTAAAAAGCTCAAAACACATTTTGTTGCATGATGGGGCTTCCTAGGAGGGAAAGTGAAAAATAAAAAAGAATGGAAGAAAATATTCATTGATGTATTCAATAAATTCTGTGAGTCTAGTGCTGAAATAAAAAACTAAATATGAAAATATGCAGACAATTGAAAATACCATTCTCTATGTTTTTCAACATGTTCATCAGTTAAAATTCAAATTCATTAAACTTTATTTGAGGTTCAATGTGGACAATAGAATGTACAAATCTTAATTATGTATTAGCTGTTTGAAGAACACATGCCTTTATGAAATCCGTACACCTTTTAGAGTACTGGCTTCATGCAGAGTTCACTTTCCCAGCAAACTCTGGTAAGCTCTGTTCTCTTTCATCATAGCAGTGAAGACATGGCAACAGGTGGGAACAGCGTCATGGCAGAAACAGGAGTCAGGCTGATCTCTTTGCATTACGAGTCAGGAAACAGGGCAAACAGGAAGTGGAGTCACTATAAAGGCTTGAAACTAATCACATATTTTCAACATACAGTGGCACAGATTATACATTCCCTACTGCTGAGGAATCACAGCAGAGTCTAGAAAAGATCAGACCAAAGTCAGCCCCAAAGTCAGCATGGCAAAACCAAAGCCTGTATATATAGTATCTCTCCCATTAGCTGGGGCTCAAAATGGCATCACCTCAGTTCTAAAAGGCTGAGCTGTATACCTCTCCATGTCTGCTGCGAGTAGCATATATAGCCTCGACCTTGAGCTAAATCCACTTGATGCAAACATCCATCCTCAAGCAGGCATTTTTTTCAAAACATAGTGGCAGATAATCATATCCTGCCACTCAATATCTGGCTACAGATACTATCTGAAACTGTGGAGCAAGACTCTATGACTTTGTATTCTTCATGCCTCCAAAACTGCTACTGTATGCAGCACTGTCAAGTTCTGCTGCCAGGTTAGGATGCAGCCTGGTCCTGTTGGACCACAGTGGCATTAGATAGTGTATGCTGCTCCTGATGCAATTTTTCCCTTGACAATTCTGTGCCAGGAGCAGGAAACCTTCTGCATTCTACTGCAGGTCTTCTCCTTTCAAATTACTTTGCTGTTTTTCAGGTTTGAGCTCCCAGTGGGTGGGATCCTCACCTCAGACACCTAATGAAGAACAGGGGATTTCTCCTTAATGGTGTTTAATATCTTCAATTATGCTGTCTGTATTGTGTTCACAACTTAAAGCTTTTGCAGACATCTTTCCTGACCAAACGTTGTATTTTTTTAGTTCTTTATACTCTACACGTTGCTCTTGTTTACTGTATCTCTGAGAGTAGTGACAATAACCATGAAATTTTGTAACCCAAAGTCTGAAAGCACCATATTCCTCCCAAAGACCTACTCTAAAGGTCTAAGTAGCGCACACTTAAATTTATCACAGCAAAGTTAGAAACACTACTGTTTCTAACTCAGTTACTTTTAGTTGCTCTGATGAAATACCCAGCAAAATCAACTTAAGGGACAAAAGGCTTATATTGGGTGACAGTGCAGAGACATACGGGCCATCTTGGTGCAAAAAAATGTAGCAGCATGCAGGATGGTATGGTCACACTGCTTCTTTAAGCACACCGCTCTGAACAGGGAGTGAGCAGGAAGTGGTGCTGAGCTAAAAAGCATCAGGATCCACCCTCAGGGAAGTCTCCTCCAGCTAAGCAACAAGTCTTGAAGGTACAGGAAGTTCCCACAGAGCACCATCAGGCTCTTTGTCTGGAGGCTCTTTAGGTGGGTGAGATTAGAGAAAGAGTAGTGAGAATGGAATTTAGTGGACCATGGAGTCAGGAGGCAAGCTGGAGGCTCTGACCATACAATATGCAAATATAGTTATTCAATGTAGTTTTCAGAAGACTATTTCGTGGAAGATCCTGCTAATAGTATATTGTAGATAGTTTTCTTTCTGTGGTAAAGAGAAACCAGATAGTATTAGAACAACAGTGCTCATGGCTCATGGCACAGCATCATGGCAATTTTTTTTTTCCAGGTTTCCTTGCACTGGTCATATGATCTAGCTCTGGTCAATAAGATCTAAACAGAAGTCTGTTGACGGCTTTGGAAGAATGTTTGTGCTTTTCCATAAAGGGACAAATTCTGTTGACAATGACAATGGCAATCATCTATCAAAGACATAAGTTTAGGTGAGAAAGTATTCATCACGTTAAGATTCCTTCGTACTTGGATTAGAGTATTTTAGGCTGATTACCACAATCTATTGAATCTCTCTGTGAACTGTACACTATGGTTAATATTGCATCTCATGGAAAAACTCCTTGGGATTGTGGTGGCCTGCCATTTTGATTCATTCTGTGTTCCTTTGTGGCTACTGCACCATTGCCTAGCTGCCCCTTTGGCTGGTCTGCTTTTACCATTGTAGGTTCTGATTTCAAGGGGTGCTAGTAAACTTCTTATAGGGACTTACAGACACACATGTTCATACACATCACATTCCATATCTTGGAGTCATAAGGGGACCTTATAGCATACCACAGTCTCTACAATTAAAAATTTTGTATCCAGATTTGTCCTTTATTCAGTCCAGGCATGTATTAGAGATGTGGTGAGACTCTAAGTTTAGCTAAGACTATCAGAGTTAAGTGAATATTATCATAAAGTGAGTCATGTAATTGGTATTTTATCCAGTTCATGTAAAAAATTAATTTTCAATAGCATTATGGCTTCAAGGAAGTGATAGTCTTCATAAAAATACTGCTACAAGAGGCTGGCAGTGGTCTATGTCTTTAGTACATCATAGTCACTTTGCTGATGTGGGATCTTTGCTCTTTGTTGTTGGTTGATCAGGTTCATGTTCACTGTAAACTGGGGTGGCTGTGGCAGTTGCTTAAAATAAGATAATAATAATAATATTTCCCATATGGATTGACTCTTCCTCTCGTGAACAATATCTCTCCTGCACTTGATGCTATTCAGCAGCACTTTACTCTCAGCAGAAAGCTTTTCAGAATGCGAGTCAGTCACTCCAGACCCTGCCGCTGCTGTGTCAATCAAGTTCACTTCCTTTTCGAAGTCCTTAACTGTCACTTCAACAGTGTTCCCAGGACCTTCCCCAGGAAACGATGCCATTGGAAGAATCTGGCCCCTGCTCACCCCTAAGAAGCAACTCTGCACCTCTGGTTGCACCATGACATTGTAGCATTTCCCTCTCCTTTGCTTTTTGATCTTCACAACTCATTCCAGTTCTCTTACTCTTTCTACCACACCCACTAAAGTCTCCGACCACTCAAAATCACTCCGAGGATGTCAGTCAAATTCTTCTCAACTCTCGAGGGGGTTGACATTTTGACTTATACCCATGAATCATGAATTTGCCAATATTTTAATGCAATTTCTTGGTGAATCATTTCTAGATGGTTTTAAATTTACTTTTTATCATAGTAGTCAGTATGGCAAACAATGCCCCATGAAACCTATTTCTTAACAAGGTTAGAGTCACTCCTTGATCCATTCTTTAGGCAGGATGTTGAGTTAATGGGCATGGAAACAATATTAGGTCTGTTGTGTATCTCCGTCAGTGCTCGTAAGTAATTAGGTGACATGTCCAAGGGCAGTGATACTCTAAAAGCAGTATTTTCCCCTCAGCAACAGTATCTCTCATACCGTGCTGGAAACAGATGAGCTGCCAGACAGACTCTGTTACTCCATTTGTGCAATGCAAACAAAGTATATTTAGTGCGATTCTTGAGAGCCTTAATATTTAAGGGTAGCAAATGAAGATTGGTGTTAGCTCAGAGCCACCAACCATAGAAGCCCCATAAAGGAAGTCATCCTATACTTTTAGAAGCATGGAGGACAGGCTTTGACTTCCTTTCTGTAGCTATGAAAGTTCTAGATGAAAATTTATCTACATTGCAAATCTTTTATTTAGTAGCCATTATCAATTTAAAGGGCAAATTGAGGAATACCAAATGGGAAGCAGAGTGTTAATTATAGAAATCTAGACACATTGGCAATGCCATATAGGGAAGATCATGCATTCTAATTGTTCATAGTCCTGTTGAAATATTTGAAAAATCTACTTTTATAGGATTTTTTAGATTTAAAAGATTTTATACATATATATATATATAATATTACTTGCCATACTGACTCTTATGATAGAAAGTAAATTTAAAACCATCTAAAGATGATTCACCAAAAAATGGCATATATATATACACATTATTGTATATATATTATATATATATATGCCATTATATATGGCATTATATTTATATATATTTATAAATATATAAATATATATATACACATATATATGTAAATATATATATATTAATATATATATATTAAGGACATTACATCCAACAGTAAGACATCCACATAGCTTGACAACAATAGCACAGGGCTTTGATTGGGCACGGTCACTATATCTTCAGAACATCTAGGAGTCTCTTTCATTAGTTATTGCTTTCAGCACACATATAGTTATTACTTTGGAGAGTCCAAATATTTACAATCATTTGTCAAGGGTGTAGAGGAAGAAACCAAATACATACTTGTTAATTATATTACAACACCACAACAACATGATTTAGTGCTACAAAGTCCTGGGAATGCAGTTGTAAAAGCTTTCTATGCCTTGTTGAGCCATGATTTGGCCCTAGCTGTCTCAAATAGAGATCATCGGTGGTGCTGAATGTGACATTTTAGGAGAACTTTATCTTCTGATGAATTTCAATTCTGAAAGGATTCAGCTTCAGCAGAAAACTCCAACTGGCCATCTGTAGTCAGTACTAAAAGGGATGCTTATTGACCTTTCCATTTCAAAAGAACTATCTCAAATCAATCATGCAAGAGACCTTTTGATGGCAATGTACAAACCATCAATCTAAACAGACCCCCTTTGCAGAAAGTCATAAAAAAATCAATAGTGGATTTTTTCTGAACCCTTGACCTACATAGCTTTTCAGGAACAGTATCATGTTGTAAGTAAAAGGCTTTGGATCTCTTTGATCATTAAGAGATTTTCATTTATTTGGAGTATAGTAGGACTTATTTATCTTTGATTTATAACAAAATGATTTGCCAATGGTTTTAGTTTTCTATACATTTTTAAGTGGATGATAAACATACTAAAAAATTGCCCCCAAATTTTATTAAAGGGAAACCACTTCAGGTTACATATAAGTCAATAGTTTTCACAAACATGTATACTTTTGAGAATTATTTTAAATATCATATACTTTAAAAAGTTAAATTGTAATTTGTCTCTTTTTAACTGTGTTTTTCTCAGATTTCTACACATGAAAAACTTCTAAACTGTCTAATTGCAACAAAAAATTTAACTAATTTGTGAGCCAAGCTCAAAAACATTTAACATATTTCATACATCAATTTTACTATTTTAATGTAATAAGATAACAATGTTTCATAGTTTTCTTGTCTCTAAATAAGTCTCAGAGAATGACTCCAGCCTATCCTGTGCTACCATTCACTTGAGTCCTGTTATTTATCACAGCTTTGAGATCCTACCCACCCAGGCTCCTGTATAGCAGGTTAGTAATTGCTCTCAGGTAGTGCCTCCTACTCCCTAGCTACCCTAGGAAATAATTAGGATGCCCACTATGTCAGCTTCCAGAAACCACAGGAGGTAATAATGCTGTTCTGCTTAACCTTTGCCTTCTCAGATGTGGCCAGGTAGGGCTGCACATCTACTCTTCATCTTTAGACATAGCAAAGTCATTCTGAACAATACTTCTACCACTGACTTACCCTTTATCCTGGAAAAGTACCAAGCAGCCATTACTGAGAATGAATCACTTGGCCATGCCTGCCTATCCTTGGCCAAGAATGTAGTTGGGTAGCTTCTTCTGAACTTGTTGATTTATAGCAAGCCTGCAAAGCTAACGAGTGGCTCCATCCACTCATATAACCAAGGAAGCAGCATATAGCCGTCTCTGAGTTGTCTATAAAGGTGCTGTGGGAAGCAGTTGGGTAGTTCCACCCATCCTTCAACAACCTTCAGAAACGATAGAGCTTCCTGCTCTCAGAAAAATGGCCCACTGAGGACCTAAGAAACAGTCAGTACTAAGAGTAAGGACCTAAGAGTCAGCCAGTACTGAGAGGCCCAACAAAATAACTATTCCATGGAGCTAGAGTTTCAGGTAGTTATAAACCACCTGATATGGGTGCTGGGAACCAAACCTAGGTTCTCTGCAAGAACAGTAATCACTGTTAAACACTGAGCCATCTCTAGGTGTGTCTTTCTGTGTGTGTGTATGTGTGTGTTGGTGTATCTAGATCAGAGTGCAATTCTTATTTTAAGATGTTGATTGTTTAAGGGTGTCAATTCCTGTGAAGAGACATCCGGCAACTCTTATAGAAGAAACCATTTAACTGGGGCTGGCTTATTGTTCAGAGGTTTGGTTCCTTATTATCATGGTAGAAAGCATAGCAGCTTGCAGGTAGACTTGTTTCAGGAGAAGCTGAGAGCTTGACATCTGAAACTTCAGGCAGCAGAAAGAGACAGTGAGCTACTAGACATGGCTTAAGCTTCAGGGACCTCAAAGGCCACCCCCAGTGACACACTTCCTCTAACAAGGCCACACATACTATCCCAAGGCCACCTTCCTATAAACCTATGGAGGCCATTTTTCAAACCACTACACTAGTCAATAAAAAAAAGATCAGAAGACCCAAATACAATATAGTCATCATTTAATAATTACACTGAGGTGAAGGATCATTTAAAGACTCTTTAACAGCAGGACAAGGATATCCAGTTTTATCCGTGTTACTCAATACATTATTTTTAGAGACTTTTCCAGAGCAGTAAGGTAAGAAAAAGAAATATACAGCATCAAAATAGGAACAAAGGAGGCAAAGAAAGGCATATCTTTATGCACAATAACTCCACGCAGTGTTGACCAATGGAGTAACATGAAGAAACTGGAATATTTATTCAATGGGGGCATTTAGTCTCCAGGTATAAAGATAAGAAAATTCTGTGACAGACAACAGCATGAACAGAAGCAAAGCACATCAAGTTAATCAGTTAAAAGAATAATCCTAAAAGAGTTAGGTGTATAGAAAGCTCGGTGCTCATCTCAGAATGTCAGAGTAGTTTTACAACTTGGAATGAAAGTAGGAGATGATGGGATAACGCAGTTACTCAGAAAGTAACTGTGGCTAGCACTCACCAGTTAATTCATTAAACATCCCCAATTAGTTATTAGAGTGGATATTGAAATTATCAATCCAAAGAAATGAACAATGATAAATATGTGAGGGGCATGCTAGCTTCCCTGCAAGGCTCATTGCGCACTGAATATCTGTGTTGAAATGTCATTTCACACCTGTTAAAATGCATAATTGTTCTTTCTAAAAGTTAAAATTAATAAAATTAAATTATACAAGCCTAATAGTGCTTAACGAAAGCTTCTCACCCAGGGTCTTTCTGCAGTTTTCAGGGAAACTAAAGTGACTGTCACAGGAATATGTGTCAAGAAAAATTTTAGTTATTCAGTATTTAACCTTTCTCATATAATCTTTCTTCAGGATCATCAGCTCTTAGCTCTTCTAAAATTACTGATCCTGAGTTATAAATTTCTTTGATTTTTTAATACTTATTATTAGTAATTAAAATAATGACAAATCTTAGTATTTGGTGCTCTCTCTCTCTCTCTCTCACACACACACACACACACACAAACACACACACACACACAGAGAGAGAGAGAGAGAGAGAGAGAGAGAGAGAGAGAGAGAGAGAGAGCTTTGTGAGAGTCACCTCATCAGTCTGCCTAAAAGGAAGTGAGAGAATTAAGGTCCAAGTTCATAGTGCCTGATTTCAAACCAGTATTTTTCTCATGTTAAGCATGCACTCCTGTCCACTCTCACCTCTAGTTGTGTGTCCTGTCCCTAAAAAACTTAAGTCTAGTGGCATAGTCTGGGACCTCCTTACAATCCATGTTCAAGACCAATGCTCACCTAAAACCTTTCTAAAAGTAAAAGTGCCTCTTCTCCTCAGACTTCAATAACTCTCAGATTGGTCCTTAAATGCTACTGATGATTTTAGAATTAATAATGATTTACTATCTCATGTTTTTCTAAATAGGTTAAAATCTTTATTATTTTTAACCCACAATGATATATATGGGTCTACACAGACCTTGCTATTTATTTAATATACTTATTCATTTTTTATTACAAGGTTCTATGAGGCACTAGAAAAGAATATAAAACAGAGAAATGCATTTTGCTCATGAACAACAATCATTCTAGAGTTTTTAGCACTCTAAGCTATAAATTTATGGTAAGCTTAGAAACAAATATGCTAAGAGTTAATCAAGGCGGCAGTGGATATGGTTCAGTGGATAAGGACAAGCAACAGCAGCATCTGATGAACTGAGTTTTATCCCTGGAACACACATGGTAGACACAGAAAATCAACTACTACAAGTGTCTTTGACCTTCAGAGTTGTGCCATGGCATAGTACTTTTCTCAGTACAAAGACAAATAGTTTAAAATTCTTATAAGTAGCCTGAAAATATATCTAGTACATTAATAAAAATTAATTTCCTTAGGAAGGACCTTTGAAATCCAGTATAATATGGTTAAAATCTTTTAAATATTTCTAAGTAAATTATTACATAGAGATTCTCCAAATTCCAACAGGATTATATGAGAAATACCTTAAATACACTTAAACTACAGAAAGCAATAGTTTAGTCACACAGGCCATTTAGAGTACAGAGTCTCCCTCCTGACATAGTGACAGAGTGAAGCTGTGCCTTACTGCTGTTATCAAATTATTATTGCTCAGAAAAAAACCATAATTCTTCTAAACTGCCCAGGAATGTGTAAAGGACAATTAGCCAAACTATCTTCCTCATGTCTTGGTGAAGCAATTGTTACACTCTGTGGTATAGATCCTTGATGGTAGAAACAGGCTTGGCAACTCTGACTTATCATTCTCAAGGTAAATGATAAGCTTCAGGAGCCATTATGCCAATTATGACAATTAAGCATTATACCTTCTCTGTGATTTAATAAACATAAGCATCTGTGGCTGGGTTACTGTTGCACAACCCTTTCTGGGCTCTTTATAGATTGTATTCTGCTCTACAAGGACTTGCTGAAAGAAGTAAAGAAAATAAATTAACAAGTCATTACAC
Source organism: Arvicanthis niloticus (assembly GCF_011762505.2). Lineage (NCBI taxonomy): Eukaryota > Metazoa > Chordata > Mammalia > Rodentia > Muridae > Arvicanthis > Arvicanthis niloticus. The sequence continues at coordinate 990,644 of NC_047666.1, forward strand.
AGACAGCACAAGGTAGTACATAATTCAGTAAAACACCAGAGTGCTTCAATAAAAATACAGGGTATCATCTGTGATATATTTGTTAGTATAGCTATATTAACTTTTTAATTTTTTGTGTTTAGACTTTTATTTATGTGTATGTGTGTATATATGGTACCCGTGTTTGAGTGCTCATAGAGGCTGGAGGAGGGCTTTGAACTGCCTGAAGCTGGAGTTATAGGTGGTTGTGAGTCATAGGTTGTTGCTGCAAACTGAATTCAGTTCCTCTGAAGGAACAGTAAAACACCGAGTGCACTTAAAAGCTGAACCTTCTCTCCAGCACCTGCTCCCTTAAAAACAAAACAAAAGAAACAAAAAACATGAATATTTTTAAAAGTAAACATAAACATGTAAAAATAATTATATTAATATATGCAATGTACTATATCTAAAATATGGTTTCAACTAATGATCAGTATAAATTTTAAAAGGTTTACGTGTTTTATGCTTAGTTTTTGAAATCCAATAACTATGTATGCTTCAGTACATCTCAACTTGAGCCAGCTATACTTAAACTGTCAGTGTGAGGCTGGAGGCTCTGCACTGAAGAGTTTCACATTAGGATGTAATCACAGAGGGTTTGAGAAAGTCAGGGTCAATAGGAGGTAAAAATCATAGGTAGCTCTTGCTCTGTTTCCTGGACTTAAAAGCATTTGCATCCTTATCAGGAAATATCTAGTAAAGAAATGATTCAATGAGAATGGTTATATTACCTATTGAACGTTTTGCTAATTTATGATTTAATTCTGTTTGAGATTAGGGAAGGTTGTTATATCACTTAAGGAAGTTCTAATAGCCAGTGTTACTTTTACTAGGAACATTGAACAAAATCAAAAGCAAAAGCAAAAGCAACAACACTTCAGGATATTACCTGAACGTAAATGTGCCCAAATGTAACCGATCCTGCATAGCAACAGGGAGGGACCCATTCCTTACCATATTTCCTTGAATATACACCTTTTAGATTTTTCTAGAGTCTTCCCCAATTTGTCGGCATAAAATAAGGTCTTCTTCTCTCCCAGTGCGAATCCTGCTCATGAACCCAATGGTTACAAAATGTGTATATTGGAGCATTGCCCTAATGTACTCTGTGCTTTCATGGGACTGCAGTAGAAGTGTTTAAGGACCATTTTATCGTTATTTCCAGAACTTAGGGATGCTTTCTAATTACATTGCCTGTCACAATCAGTTAGATGCTGACATTTATTCATTTATTCACTGAAATTACCACCTATCTTTTCATCTGTGGAAATGCATTTTTCCTGTACCACAGCTGCTTTCCTGATTTCTAATGGCTGATGTAAATTGATAAATAATAGGCACAGTACTTTGTTTGTACCTTATTAAATATTCATCAGTTACAAAAGCCAAGGAATATCTGCAGTCTGGGCTTGATTGTTCACTGATTTTGAAATGATTTTCAAAGAATTACAAGAGACTGGACATTTTTCATTGTTAATTTTCATGCATAATTGCTTAACTCTCACAAGGTACTTGCCTGCAACCTGTAAAGACAGCTATAATCATTGTAGGTACTCTCAAGGTAGCATGACTCTTGTACATATTTTATTGCTTGTGGTAAAATGTTAGGCTATTCTTTCTGATGTATTTTTTGGTCAGGGTCAGAACTGAGAGTAAATGTGAATATTTGCTAGAGGCTGATCTCAGAGCTTCTTTCCAGACAATCTCTATAAGTCTCTTTGTGCCTCAGGAGTGAGGGCCTAAGCATAGTGCCCATTAGGATAGTCTGCTACTCTTCACTGTCTCTCATCACTGTAGAAAGATACTAGAAAAACAGCAGTGTGAATCCAGAAAGGACTGCCACTAAGGATCTTGGTAATCCAATGGGTAGCATACTTAAGCTGGCCTATGATATAATATGACCTATGATATGTCTAGGTTATCAAAGGGTCTCCTAATGCAAAGCACCCTCCGGAAAGGATCCTTGTCTACAGCATAGTGCTGGTGTCTGACGATCCAATGAATGCAATCCTAGGACAGTCCTTATTTTATTTGAGAAAAGTAGAATTTTCAATAATATTTGTTTTGTATGATATTTAGAAACTCAATTATTCTTTATTTTATACTAGATTACACTATTAGTACTTTTGCTCCAATTAAAATTTCCTCAGAATAATTAGACTCATGGTGTATGTTTTTTTTTTAATTAAAAATAAAAAAACCAATATGATGCTATTTAAAAACGTTTGCCATATTAAGGCTTAATCGGAAGATATCACTGTATTGACTTGGGCTGATGTTTGTGCAGCTGTAATTCCTCCCACTCGTTTTTGTCTATAATTAAGTGTTGCATTCTTTCTCACAATCATAGTATTTCTCCATGACGTAGTGTTAGTTTAGTAAAGACGTGGGCCTCCTAATTACTGTAACTGCTAAGGAATCCCTCTCCACCTTCCAGGCTCTTCTCTCTCACTGTGCAATGACTGAAGAGATGTGCAGGTGAAAAGACTTTCCTCACCAACGAGGAAGTTCAGACATTTTCTGTTTCCTTCAGCCATCTGGATCTGTGGGACAATGGTTTATGGCTCAATATTTTATTTTTAAATTGTTCTAAAAGAATCAGTAATTATTTTATAGAACTCTGAGAAAAATCTGCAGAAAAAGAACAAAGCAGTAAGGTTTGAAAACTGATTGCATGAGTACTGCTTGGTAAACGTGAGATCTGACATTCAAACCATTTCTGTCCACATCAGTGATAGCTAATTTGTGTGTGTGTGTGTGTGTGTGTGTGTTATCTATTCTACTGTGTTTTAAGCAAATTAAATATGTAGAGACAACAGAGTTTACCATTGTATGACTGTGGGAAAAAGTGTTTTTTACAGAGTAGAGAACCCAAAACCATTATGGAAAACATTCCATTTTCATATTGAGCTTTAGATAGTGTTTTTATGTAAACATTTTGGGAAGCTATTGTTTTGGACTATAGTCCTATTCTGGGCCACAGTAGACCATACTGGCAGTCAGAAGGCAGAACCTCTGCTGATTTTCTATGTCATGGATACAGAATTGTTTTCTGGCTTCCTAAGAATTAAAGGAGAGAGACAAAGTTTCCCAAATAGATCAGTTTCAATTGGCATAAATGACCACAGGTAGAGTCTCTGAAACCCATAACTCAGAGTAGTAGTCTTATGTTAACTAACCTGTTACTTTGTTGATGCTTTGGTTTTACAAATAAAATAACATTGAAATGCCTAATTTGGTTTTGTCTTTTTTATTTTTTCTCTATCTTCTATCCTTCTTTAAAATCCATGCTCTTCTTCTGTTCAGATAATTGGGGAATTTATTTTTTTATTAGTTCTCTTCTCTTCTCTTCTCTTCTCTTCTCTTCTCTTCTCTTCTCTTCTCTTCTCTTCTCTTCTCTTCTCTTCTCTCCTCTCCTCTCCTCTCCTCTCCTCTCCTCTCCTCTCCTCTCCTCTCCTCTCCTCTCCTCTCCTCCCCTCCCCTCCCCTCCCCTCCCCTCCCCTCCCCTCTCCTCTCGTCTTTCTCTTCTCTTTTCTCTTCTCTTCTTCTCCTCTCTTTTCTTATCTTCTCCCTATTTCCTTCCTTCTCTTCTATTACAAAATAGACTAAGATGGTTAAGCTAAGTTGTTGTATGTATACCTTTGACAATTGGAAAGGATACTAACTGGTAAAACCTTGGTCATGGAGCTCATATACAAGTCATGTACTGGGTTTAGTAGGGAACTGATGTAAAAAGCCAATTTCATTGTGAAAATAAGCCACTTGCCTTCACATGAGGAATATTTAAGGAGCTCTTCCAATTTTTTTCATGATCTTTGTAAATAATGAAAATATATGCATAAGTAAGGACATACTGTAATTCAGTACTAACAAAGATAATTACTTCAATAACATTCTAGAGTTGAAACAATTCACATGGCATTTTTGTTTCTCTGTAAGAGTAATATTGTTTTCATGATCATGTCCTCATATTATGTAGATAGCCTGTGATAATTACATTGTCTTTGGGAGAGATGTGTCTTTCTCTATTAAGTTTCTTATATTTATTCTCACACATTTAGGCTTTAATATATTCCTTAAATGCACTGTTGAATGTTTGGAAGTGGTACAGTTTCATAGACATTTTCTTTTGCATAGTAAAATGAGGTGGTGATTGCGAGCAATTTTTCCATCATTATAATAAAAGTACTCTTTTAAACCTGCTTTTTGGAAGTTTCGAATATCTTCATTTGTGACAATACTCTGTTCTAAACTTTAAGGTCTACATCCTTAGAGATTTGTGAGTTTATCAAACCTCAACTCTGTTTATGGCTGTTTGTATGGGAAGTAAGTCTACCAACATCGCATGTTCGTTTAGCCATGCTGGGCTTAGTCAGTACTCTTCCACAGCTGCACCCAGAGCAAGTAGAATCATATAACTGATGCATTTTTGCTTAAGAAGAAAGATATTTTTCTTTTGAGACGAGTCTCATGTATCCTAGGCTAGCCTCAAGCTTGCTATATGGCTAAGCCTGGCCCTGTCCTTGTGATCATCTTGCCTCTAGAGTCCTGGATTATAGATCTGTGCCCCCAGGCCTGCCTAGAGATTGATGATTGGAGATTTCTGAGTATTGCTCACAAGCATTTAGGAAGAGAGCTACAGTTAAGTCTATAGGATCTTCACTGTCTTCTATTTGATTTAAGGCAGCATGAAGGCCTATGAAGCTTCCAGAATAGAGCAGTTCAACTCAAATTGTGTTATTAATAGATGGTAGATGAGGATGTTTTTATAGCCTGTTTGTAAGGTCAAATAATTAATAAAAGAATTTTAATTTCATTCTATACCTAAAAAGAATGTCAGGTAAAGAAAACGTTATAGGAAATATGTTGTAGAATTTTACTGATGAAGAGAATTACGATAACCTAGAAAATTTCTGGCCTTTTCTTAGATGCTTGAACAAACTCATAGGCAATACAAAGAAGTAAAAAAGAACACAATTTCAAGTAATCTGGGACTTGAAAGAAAATGTCACTCTTTGTGGAAAAAGGGCATTGTCAAATCCATGTGCATCAATCCAAAATTAGCTATCAGGTTGTTTGAACACAGCTCTTATTTCTTATTGACTCAAGTTGTATCATCAAATTGGGCATGTCTTTGTGGAGACTCTGATTTGCCTGTATAACCTTAACCAAATCATTGGATAGACAAGAGATTTAAATTATGTACAAAGACATAGGCATGCCTGAATTCTTATATTCTCCCTGCAAAGACACCAAGCTTTGATGATTGTTTAAAACACTGTTATATCTGTTTGAGTTGCTAAAGTTGTTAACATACAAGTTGATTTTGTTTATTTAGACACATCACGGCAGTTTAATTATCTACTAATTACAGTATTTTATTCGAGAATGTTTTATTAACCTGAAATGAAAAAAAATTATGTTGCATCTTTTCTATTTTTAATCAAACCAATTTTGCTATTGATGTGCTTTATCAAAAGGCTTATAGTTATTCTCACATTCAGAGGTTTAAAAACTTAAAAGTAGACATGGAAAATGTTGTGTGTGATAGAAGAAAGGGAATAATATGTCAAATATACTTCTGGCCAGACAATGATTAATGCCCCAGCATGCAGCACATTGGGAGTCTGGAGTAAAAGCATTCTATCTACAGAGACCAAACAAAATGTCTCTTCTTAAAGTTTTTCAGGGGAAAAGATGGTTTCAGTAGTGAGCAAGCAGGCATAGGTCACATATGTGACTAACATAGGAGACTGGGCATGTGTGGCCTAGGCTGTGTGCCAGGGGTCACTCTCTGTGTTGGGGAGGCAAGACTAGTTAATATGTGACTCAAGTAACATGACCACATCACATGAGGCACTGGTGGTTGAAGGGAGAAGAAAAGTGTGGCCACATTCTTCAGGTGCCTCAGAGAGGGGTGACCTGGGCAGCTAGAGAGGGTCCCAAACCTCCTGGAGGCTCGGGCTTCTTCTAAGATGTGTGGCTCATTTAGAGATACATAAATACTATTCACAAAAGTGGGTGGCCGGTGCCCATTTTAGGTGTTTTAAAACAGTATCTGGCTTTTGGTTGCTGGGTTATTGCAAGGCTATGGAAAGCAGGGAAGATTCCTAAGAAAGCTTTTTACTGTGAAATTCATCTGATGAGTGGCTTTGATAGGGAGTTACTAGGATTCTGACTAATCCAGTAAGGTGTGAGAGTAAATTCAGAATTAGACCACTAATATGAAGTTTTTGATTTCCCGGACTTTAGAGGTACACTTCGGGGAGCTCTTCTGGAGAAGTCCACTGTCTTCTACTGCTAATCTCACTTTGTACTGTACCATAAACACTTGATCTGCTCAGAAGGATACTCTGCCAGGAGTGCTAAATTCTATTCTATTCTATTCTATTCTATTCTATTCTATTCTATTCTATTCTATTCTATTCTATTTTTTTCCCCTCCGATAGAGTATTCCTGTTTAGGTTTCAATTTTTATGTGTGTTTTCCTGTGTTGTTAAGTAAATGCTTTTTGACAGATTTGTTATTAAGTGAAGAAAGATGAATGGGAATTCTGGTTTTAAAAGCTTATAGAAAACACGAATGAGTATCCAGAGTGCTGTTTTTCTTTTCACATTAAGTGGAAATGAATAGAAATCTATCAAAAGAAATGGGTTATTTAAAAAGGATTAGAAGTTGTATCTTTTTTTTTTTTTTGTCTAAGTATGTGCATCATTTCTTAGAAATAGGTTGACAGTGGTTCTCAGCAGATGGAGTGCCGTGGTCAACAATAGGGTGCTGTTTTAACCTCCATTATAAAGGCTTAAAGTAATATTTCCTTTTAAAGGCAGCATCAATGTATCTTTCAGTTGAGTGAACCTGTAGAACCTCTTACAGATCATGTCATTCTTGAGCATGTTGTCCTTGGCCTACTTGTTTATAGGAGAGAAAAATACTTTCTACCTTCATTATAGTAAGCAAGCCAGGTGACCATTTGCACAGGTTTCTATGTGCTGACCTGTGTGAATTTCAAGAAAAAAATATAACTTCAGTGAGAAAATACCAAGTAATACCTATACATGGTCATTGTGTTCAATTGACAGCCCATCTGCTTAACAAGCAGATAAATAGTTTAAAAGTATGTATATGGTAGGGAGCATCAGATTTTCCTCACTACTAAATCTTAGGAGGTAATATAGATTGGTTCCTATGTTGAGGGTGTCTTGAAATGTACTAGTCCTCTGTACAGTGTTTCATAGAGAAAACAGGCTTCAACTTCTGACGAATACATGGCGATCACCATACTGGCTATAATAGCAGGTCTGGCAATTGCCAATGAGTTCAGGTTCTTGGAAATGATATAACAGAGAATGGGGATTAAATCTTGCAAGTCTTATGCCACTTTTTTTGGCCCACCAACAATAGATCTGCTTTGACTGGGGAAGATAAAGTAGGAGAGAAGGTAGAGAAAGAGCTGTGGCCCATCCAGGTTTCATTGTTAACAGGATCAGAAGACAGAGACTGTGTGTTGTACTTGAGTTTGTGTGTGCATTCTGCATGAGTGTGAATGATATTTCATGAAATATACTAATCAAAAATTTTGATGGAATCATTGTTTCTGAAAGTATTGAGCAACTTGGTAGAAAGGAAGAGAAATTTTGTTTTTGTGTTTTGTTTTTTGAGATAGGGTTTCTCTGTGTAGTCCTGGCTGTCCTGGAACTCACTCTGTAGGCCAGGCTGGCCTCAAACTCAGAAATCCACCTGCCTCTGCCTCCCAAGTGCTGGGATTAAAGGCATGCGCCACCACCGCCTGGAGAGAAATTATTTTTACAATATAAACTTCTTCCTTGAATTAGTACAGGTCTCTGAATCAGCTGTGCCCACATCCTTGCAAGCGTTAGAAATGCAGAACATAAGGCTTGTTCTAGACTCAATGAATTTCCTGGCCTCCAAAAGGTTCTGTCTCTCCTCTCCTCTCCTCTCCTCTCCTCTCCTCTCCTCTCCTCTCCTCTCCTCTCCTCTCCTCTCCTCTCCTCTCCTCTCCTCTCTTCTCTTTTCTTTTTCTCTCCTTTCTTTTCTTCTCCTCTCTTGAGTGACTGATTTCTTCATTAAATGCATAAACTAAAGAAACACTTCTCTAGTTCAGGCATTAATGTAAATTTTTCTTTGTAAATAGTTACATATGAGTGTCAAAGAATCATTACCTGTGGTTGGAGTTCAGGAGCTTCTGTTAACTAAATGACTGATAGTGTGTTGGCAGGCATCCGCATGCAGGAAGGTCATCCTGAGGACTCACAGTTACAAAGCTGCCAGTCAGAACACCTATCTTTAAGGTGCACAGTCAGTGATCCTTCCAAGATAACATTTGCAAAAGATTACTGCTGACATTTTTTTTAAAGCTGTAACATACAATGAAAAACATAAAGGATAAAAGTAAGTCCTAAGTTCACTAAAACCCCAACCTCCTGTCCACAGGTTACTGTATGGAGTTACCAGTGGGGTTTGTAATGCCAAAAAGAAGCTTAATATACACAAAACAAAACAAAATATAATTTAAAATGACACTGATAAGAATACCAAGTATGTTAAAAAGAGGTTAGTTTGGGGGTAGCAGTTAAGAACACTTGTTGCTTGCAGAGGCCTTGGGTTCAATACCCAATACCTGTATAGATGGTTGTGGACAACCTTCTACAAACTCTAGTTCCAAAAGTCTTTTCTGACTTCCTTGAACACAAGGCACCCATAAGTAAAACATGTTCACAGATAAAATAAATGAATCTAATATAAGAGCACATACATATTTCATATGTATGAAACATTGACTATGTTTCCATGAGAATTAAACAATATGTTGGAAGCTAATTTATCTTATTTTTCGTCCCCTACCTAAAGTCTAAACTATTCAAATCAACCATTGATCCATAATTTGCTATTGGCAAATCAAAAAATTCTTTGAAAATTGAAAAATTGAGAATTGAAAAATTGGTTCATCAGACTGGCTTCTGGACATGTCTTTGGGGGCATTTTCTTAATTACTAATTGGTGTAGGAGGGATTGGTCTGTACAAGAGCAGCTGAACAAGCCAGAGAGAGCAAACCAGGAAGCAGCTTCTGCTTCAGTTACTGCCTCCAGGCCTGCCTTAAGCTCTTAGATGATGAACTGTAACCTAAAAGCCTGATAAACCCTTTCTCCCTCAAGTTGCTTTGGGTCAAAGTGGATTATTACAACAGAGGAATAACCAGAACAACCAGTGTAGCACTTCTGTCAAATGCCTGCACAGTGGAGCTGATAGAAGCCTCATTCTTTCGTGAAGATTTTTTTTTTTTTGACTGGAGCCCATGTGACTCTTTTTTTTTTAATTTACAAAGAAATGTGTTTCAAATTTCATATTTATTACCTTGCTTTTAGCATTGATGGGAATGTAGATAATAACTAAGGATATTTCATGTGGTTTTCTTTAAGGATATTTAGTGTGGTTTTATTTTTCTGTGACTTTAGCTATCATTCTTAAATGTTTTAATAACAAACATATCTAACAATGAAACAAAAATTGTATCCAACAGATGTTACCATTTGGAAGTGTATATCCTGCCTCAGAATAAATGGCAATGTGGCCCATTTTCTGTGCTCTGCATCTACCTCTGGTCATCATGCTTGTATTTTCACGACAGTGGTGACATTGATGAATCACTTTAATTTACTTGGCAAGCGACAGTTTTTTGAGATTATCTGTAAGAGCCAGCTTGAGCGGTCCCTGAACATTTCAGGTATGCGTCTCGTCTGAAACACAGTAACTGACTGGATCCAATTAGGACAGATCCATGAATCACAAATATAGAGAAATATTTGTATTCTTATTTTTCTTTCATTTATTTCTGTTTTTAATGAAAAAATCAATACCAATGAGAATGTGCAAATTGAATTATTTGCTAAAACTACTTGCACAATAATTTGACACAAATTTTTATTTTTAGGATTTTTAAAAACTACTTACATAAATAGGAATTAATTTTGATAAAGACAATGATATATGCCAGGTTACTGAATCAAGAATTCTTTGATTTGCCAATAGCAAATTATGGATCAATGGTTGATTTGAATAGTTTAGGTTTTAGGTAGAGGACAAAGAAAAAGATAAATTAGCTTCCAACATATTGTTTAATTCTCATGGGAACATAGTCAATGTTATAAAACCTCAAAATTGGCACAGAGAGGGGATAGTCACAAATAATTTGGTTATCGTTCTTTGAGGTCATGGAAATTGCATCCTTTTGACATGCTCAGAAGTAACATGGTAAGGTTGAGAAGATGTCTATGAGTATGTGGCATTGTTACAGCATCTTTTGTATTCAGCCTGGTTATAAAGAACCTTGTCTATGCTGAGACCTGCACCAGCTCTGTTTCCAGGCAGGCACAGTGTTAGAAAGTGCGTTACACCCTGAAAGTAGCACCACCACCCACCAGACACCTTCCCCTGTCATTTCAGGACTGCAAGAATTTCACCAAGAACTGATCTAATCTTTCACCTTTTCATCACCATTAAATGGTAAAGTGTACCTATTTTTATATAAAAACCATAAAACTAAGACAATACCTAATATGTATTGTTTAAATCTTCATGAGGTAGCTGCTTACCATTTTTTTCTAAAATAGGCTTGGATGGAGGAAAGAGGAGACTTTAAATGTTAAAGTCTTGATTATTTGAACTGAGCTAGTAAAGAAAAAGAATGAACAGGCAAAGGAAAGACATCGCCTGTGCTCCATATCAAGCTCTGCTGCTCTTGTTAGAAACATCTCACTGTCTCACACAGTAACATGGAAAGAAGTGAAAACAGAAGATGAGCAGGACAATTCCTCTTTGAAGAAAAGATGCTCTAGAGCCCACACCAGGCTAGCAAGCACACTGGGTCCAAGACGACTTCCATCTTTTGTCCCTGATTCAGTGGCAACTATGCTTCACTCTATTGATGGGAGTTTCATAATCTTCATAACTTGACTTCATAATCTTATGTGATTAGTAGTCAGTCCAAAGGAGAAGAAGAAGGAACATCCAAAAAAATCCTTGCTGGACTAGTTACCTTTAATAGAAAACAAAACAAAACAATATTTTCTCACTGTACTGACTGTGTTTTGTATGTTTAGTTGAGTAAGCCAGAACTATACTTTAAATATATAAACTAAAATAGAAACCATTATATATTTCATATCATATATATTTATATTAGAAAATATTATATATTATAAACTATAAGAAACTAAATTACTTTCTTAAAATAAGCTATAACTAGGTCAATCAAAATTAAACCAGACACTTTCCACACCAACGTCTAACACAATCCTAGCTTGCAGATGTAATCAGAGCAGGTAATGAGGGGTGGGTTTGCTTTTGTGTGTTATGTGTTTTGTATTTATAGTTTTATTTTAATGTATTTATTACAGTAATATAAACATGGGCTATAATATACTATACAATAAGAAGAAATGTTTGGTAGAGATTAGAGGGAGATAGTTATATTTATATAAGAAAATATAAATAAGTTTCTTATAAAGTAAATATACAAACTAAACCTCAGAAGCGGCTTGGTTTTGCCGTGTAACATTCTGGCAATGGCTTAAGTGGTTTCCTTCCTTGAGAGCAGGGCTCCTTTGAATCAATGGAACAAATTTCTCAAGCTGACGGAACAAAGTGTGTTTGAGCTTGGGGTGTTTTCATGGGTAGAAAAGTTTACGAGTAGTAGTTTTGAATTAACAGAGGAAAGCTTGGAGAAACTTTAGCAGTATTTTTCTCAGAGGTGTCCATTCTTGCCAGTTTGTGTCTGCTTGCATATTTGCCAACATTGGCTGCTCTGTTCTTGTATCCTGTATTGGATTTGGTCACACACCTGACTTACAGAAGCAAAGATACCAGTGTGTACTCAGGATGTCTCTCTCCGTATCTGTCTCTGTCTTTCTGTCTCTGTCTCTGTCTCTCTCTCTCATATATATATATATATATATATATATATATATATATATATATATGTGTGTGTGTGTGTGTGTGTGTGTGTGTGTGTGTGTGTGTGTGTGTGTGTTTCTGTCTCTCTTTTTTCATTTTGTAGTTTAAAGCATAGCCTAAACATTGTCTTTGAAACCTCAACCTTGACCTTTACTGTCAAGTTAAGCCATTCCATGTGAAATATCTCTGAAGGGTTCTTCTGCCCAGGAGATGGTGGACCCGTGAGCAACCAGGGATTCCTGGAGCTGGGAGGAACAAGCCTGGAGCAAGAGTGGGGTCCAGGCTTGTCCACACCCAGAATGCTCATTCTGAGATTGGCAGGCATAGGACCACTCTTCCCCTTGCCATGGGCCTGCATGTTCTAGGGCATGTAGCCCTGTGACCCCAACCCTTCCAGCACCAGAGAAGGACAAGTAGCCTGTAGGCAGGATAAACTTCCTTTCTTTTTATAAAGCCATGTCCAGCAGCTCCCAGAATTCCTCTTCATACAAATGAAGCATCCCTAGAATCTTGGCCCTTGACAATGTCCTACAGTCACCCTGATAGCCCTTAGTCAAGCTTTAAGTGTTTAAATATACTCTGTATCCGCCATCCCCTCCACTCCCACCCTGCCCCCCTCCCTGACACACACACACACACACACACACACACACACACACACACACACACACTGATGAACTGAACCGGTGCTCCAACACTGTCCTGGAGTGTGTATTCTTTACCAGTATACTCACTGATGACTAAGACTGAACCTCCCATGCCGGGCTAAGCTTCCTTTCCTCTTGTCCAGGCCTGTTACCCACAGACCTGGACACCCCAGGGGGAAAAGCAGACACAGGCCACCAAACACCTACTCTGTGTACATTTTCCCCTCACAGACTGGAATTCATTCCTCAGGAAGTGCTTCTGCCCTAGGTTCTTTAAGTAGATTATTTCCTGACAGCTGCCAGGAGTTGCTCTCATTGTGGTTGTTTGCAGCTTTTCCTGTCTAAACTCTAACGTAAACAGCTCCGTCTTCCCTTTAATCTGTAACAGACATTTCCTCTTAATGTGTGGTGTATTATGGCCTATACTTTTATGTTTTTATTACTGTAATAGATACTTGGGAAAATAAAATTATAAAGACAAAAAGAAAATAAAACAAAAACCCCCAAACAAAAGCAAACCCACCACTCATTACCTATTCTGATTACATCTGCAGGCTGGGATTGGGTTGGATGTTGGTACTTAAAAGTGTCCAATTTAATTTAAATTGACCTAGTTATAGCTTGTTTCAAGAAAGTAGTTGACCGACTCTGTTGTCTGACTAATCTGATTTTTCTTTAGGAGCAAGTTCCCTGACATTGAGCCAAAGCTGATCAGGGGCAAGGGTGGTTGGCTGAAAGCACAGGTCACAGGAATTGTATAAGCTGTATCCATGACAGATAAAGTGGCTCCAAAACATCTTGTGCAAACAGTCTGAAGTGGGGAGGGAATGCCGTTGATGGCACTGTCTGGATAACTTGTGCAAACCATGTCACACACTTGTCTTAGTGATGGAATTAATGTGATCATGGAGGGAATGCTAAGTAACTCCAGCTTTATTTTATGAGGTTTGGTGGTCAGGAGGACAACTGGGCAACCCTGGTGAGAATACACAGGCTCCTGGAGACTGTTGTATTCTAAAGGTACCTCTAGAAAGGGTATTTCTCTGGCCTTCTATTCCTATTTGGGTGCTCATTAGTATATTAAAAGAGAGACCTGAACAAAAGCCTTGACATTTAAAATGGCCTTTGATCCTTTGCAATCTTATATGCCCTGTAATTAAGTTTCCTTTCCTGTCTTTCACCTGATAATTAATGCCACCACATTTAAACTTTCTCAGTGGCGTTCACAGGAGTCATGTACAGTTCAGAGGGTGAGTCGTTCCCACAGCATTGACTCTGTTTTAAATACTAGCTTGGGCTTGGCTAGATGAAAGTGCTATGAAAATGTGGCTGTGCACATGGTTTCAAGTGTAAGTGCGAAATGATAGTAGAGTAATAGACTGCACTGCTAGCCATGCCTATTTCATACTGTTATTTCTGACTTATTTTTTAAGTGTTTTATTAAGTACTCAAGAGTACTTACCACATTGCTTTCTTAAAAATTCTTTTTCTTGTTATTCACTTATATATTTCTTATTCATATGTACCTTTCTTGTTATAACTTTCAACATTGGGACACTTATGAAAAGATATTTTTTTATATTTACTTTTACCTAACATTTTTTATTGAGTTAGTTGTAGGTGCATGTGCACTTACTATGTCCAGATTCCACAAATCCTTGCCCAGTTTCTCTACCTATCACACATTATTGCATACAGGATATTGATATGATTTCCTTGGTGTATCAAGTGTTCCAATTTAGTCTTTTCATGTGTTCTTCTAGGCACATGCTTCATTCTATATTGTTTCTCACACAATAGACTTGTGCCCTCATCACTGAAGTACACATAATGTTGAACTTCTGTCCCACCTAGGTCTTGTCCTGGTTCCTTATGTGATTCTGCTCACCTCTCCTTTGTCTCTATCCCCTCTAACCTCATGTTTTCACTGACCCCCTTCATTTCTAAAAATGTACTGTTTATCTGTATGTGACCTTTGACTTTGCATTCCCTGTGTGTTACAAATAATATACACTTTTAAAAATAGATTTATGAGTAAAAGGCAGAGACTATAATAAAGACAACGTCACGAGCAGCAGTTCAGGATAAAGTAGTACTTCTTTGTATTTTAGCATACATGGAGATGAGGATTCTTCATTATTTGTATTAATTAAATCTACCCAGACCTAATTAAATGGTTAAGATTACAGCAGACTACAAATAGAAAGTATATGTGTCAAAAACATGGACAGAATTAATTTTTTCATGGATGCTTATGTGGAACTTTGGAGTGTAACCTTTATTTATTTATTTATTTGTTTGTTTGTTTGTTTGTTTTTTAGAGACAATATTTCTCAGCCTATTTTCCCTGTTGTTAGGTGCTAATTTTCCAAGATCTGAGGTCTTTGCTCATACTACATTGATACACATGAAGAGAACAGATTAAGTATTATTTTCCCAAATATAATACACATTACAGGTAATTGTTTTCAGTTCCTTTCTTGTTAATCATCTCCACTGCTGTCGTTGCCTCCTAGGAAAGCATATATGTTTCTGGTAACATAATTTAAACATAGTCTTTTACAACTCACTGAGGCATCCCTATACCTCTGTATTAATTATAGAAAACTCAAATATCTACACATAGAAGCCAATAGTAGGAAGTGGCTATAACATGAATTCTGAGACGAATCAAATTTTCTAAATAATGAACTTTGTGACATAATAGGTGACTTCCCCACCTCAAAACACATCTCAGGCTGTGAACTTTATTTGATTTTCTCAAACGGTGGAAGACCGAAAACTAGTTTTACCCCTTACTAGATGGATGGTGTGAGTCTGCTTTCATAGCCTCTGTCAACCTTTGGTTTCCTAGTAGCAAGACAAAAAATATAATACCACAGGATTCTGTGAGAATCAAATGCTCTAATTTGATTTCACAACAGTGCTCTAGATTCAGCTTTAGTCAAGTGTAGTGGCTGGAGTATGGTTTCTTTTTTCCCTTGTAATTTTAGGATATCATGAGAGAGTTGTTTTAGACTCATAGCTATGATCTATTATCAGAGTTAAAGCAGAATACAGAGGACCAAGTTCAGAAGAGTCCTCAAGCCTGTCTTGTGGTTGGAGATTTACATGTATGGGAGCACAGAATGTTGGTGGTATGAATAAGACAAAGCCTAGAAGCCTGTGGCACCCTTAGAAAACAGAGTCATCTATGGCTATGCTGAGATGCACTGGCAAAATTATGATCTAAGAGCTACCATGGTTCTTCTGCAGACACAGCAGTGCTGGATGTGGCAGCCATCTTCTGCATCATTATAAGCATAGTAACTCAAGCAGTAGCAATTACTCACTTGCTTGAAAAAGCTGATTGTAAGTGTCTAGGGCAATCTAACCATTACAAACAACGAGGAAAAAGGTGAACAATTTTTTTTCCATAAAACAAAACAAGTCAAGAATAAAATAATGCATAGTACATCATGTATGTGCTGTTAAAATTACTTTCTCATAATATTTAATACAATAGGTACAAAGGGAAGAAACATGTGTTACAATAGGCAAGAATAGAGAACAGTAGCTGAGTATGGCAGCTCAGGTTTATTGTCCAGAACTCAGGGGCTCAAAGCAGGAGGATTACAGAGAGTTCAAGGACAACTACGGCTATAAACTGAGTTCCTGGCCAGGCTGCAGCAAAAGACCCTGTCTAAGAAACATATGTATTTAGCATATATTATATACAATAAATAGCAAACTTAGGCACATTGTAAATAAAAAATGATCTAAAACCATCCCTGCCACCAAACTCAATTTCAGCAGAGGCAGAGAACTCCAGGTTCAGTCACTGTCACTGTACAATGCATCACCCTGGAAAATGCTATACAAAGAACTGCCTTTAGGATATGTCTTTATAGCAGCTCCACACAGCACTAAGAATAGAAAGGTACAAAAGAAAATGTACACAAACCACAAACCACAGTGATCCCTCACAATAGGTCAACCTTGGGGGATCTTCTCTTTCTAATTTTCTGAGAAATGTTGGCACTCTGACTGTAAGATCAACTTCATCAAATGGGCTCTACACTTAGCATGACATAAAACCTCCTACCAGCAATAAGTGAATTATGCAGCTACTCAAAAAAAGAGAAAAAATATCCATCCTTTCCCTTACCAATGAATGAAGAAATTACTTCCCTGCAAGGGTGGTGAGATAAGGAGCGATATTACAAATAATGCCCCAGTCTCATGCTTACCATCAGTAACAAGGTACGTCAGAGCATAATTTTTCCAGGTCCACGCTGAGGATACAAAGACAGACCAGACATCTTCTGGCCTTTTTATCTTACAAAGGTGTAACTGTAAAGAATATTGGTTTTGTTTATTTTCTTCCTCCTAGGCCAAATGAGCTGAAAAGCCACATAAACAAAATGTTGCAGTTTGAGACATCAACTGAGAAATTTTCTTTAAATCATATGACAAACTGAGGCGTGTCAAAAAGACAGGAAACTGAGGACATGAGAGGGAAACGAAACTGTCACCTGGAGTCTGACTAATGTCTTGCACCAGCTGAGATCCACAACTCCAAGATAGTTAACATTTTCTATTAAGTCTCCTGGCAAAGAGTCCTTGCATGGACAGCTATTTTATGTTAAAACAAAAGTGATCCAGGCATAAGGCCTGGATGTACATGACCTTGGTAGAGTCTCAATCCTTTTCCCAGACATTGCCTGGTGTCTCAAATAAAACGGTGTACAGGAAGCATATCTTAGCTTCCTGTATCTCTGTGGGTTAGATTTCTACCATGTGAATTGCAACTCTAGCAGGCGCCCCTTAGGTCCCAGGCAGTGATAAGTGAGCCTCAAACCATCCCCAAACCTTATACATCACTAAAGCAAATGAACCCTTTAAGAAGCTCACACCAAGTTCACAGTGTACTTTACTTTCTTCTGAGTACCTACTTTTCTTTTTAGCCCTTATAACTAAGCCTTAGATAAAGATTGTCAATAAAGCCTCCCACAGTGCTTCATAAAATAGCTCAGCCTGAAATTCTCTTCAGCACTAGAGAGACTCAGCCAGGTTCATAAGCATCTAGGGGAATTATTCAGGTTGCTTAGTGTGTACTTCAAAATGCAGGCAGTACTCAACAAAATAGTAAAATTTATTTTGTTTTGCTTTTCATGTAGACTGAAAGTCATTTCTCTGAAATTGTTGAATTTGTTGGTCTATCAAGGTGAGAGCACAGGCTCAAGACAAAATAAATTTCTAGGCTCTGTGATTCTGCATCTTTACTTTCCTCTTTAAATGTTACAATCCAAGCCTGGCTTGGTAGCACACACCTTTAATCCCAGTACTCAGAAGGCAGACCCAGGAAAATGATAATCTACTTTCACATATGTGTCCTCTTGGGTTATCTCCCTCTTTAATGAATAGTCATTCTAGAAACAATTAAAATGTACTGAATTTTTCTTAATGATTTTGAATATTTACAATACAGTTCATCGTGTTTCTACTTGATTTGCTTCTGAGATTTTTATTGAAAGTGAATGCTTTAACGATTTCAAGTTAGAATGTCAGAAAATATGATGCAAGCCCATCTGTGATTCCCCACACTTCCTGTGTTCACAGAGCAAGTGAAGCTAGAGCAAGGATATCTGCCCAAAGACCATTTCAAAATCGTCTTTTCTGAACCCCCTTTTCCTGCCATCTATCATAATAGTTCTTTATGTAAATCACCCCAGATAGATAAGAATCCAACTAGCTGGGGTCTTTGTTTTCATTTTACACATGAGATTTGTGATATTAGATAGGCTAGATGATGTGAGAAATACTGTGGCTCAACTTAAGAATAAGAAGTGTTGAGTGGTCGTGTCTGGCTTTAGTCCAGCCATGGCTCATTGGTGAACTGCAAGCTACCTGGCTCATTGTGTTCCTGAGCCCTTCCGCTTACTATGTCATGGCACCTTTTTATCTGTTACCTTCTTATTCATCATTGTCCTTTGCTATGTGCTGTGGCTTCAGTTGCCACCCGCTGCCTTTGTAGTCCAGACCCAGTCTGGGGGGGTGCTCAGAGACAGGGTACCAGGTAAGGGGATTCTTGCATCTCCAAATATATGATCACCAGCTACATCTGTCTTCAGTGCTACCCCCAACACCTGCCCTGACACTACAGTGTCAGTGCTAACAGTTCCCTGGCTCCCACTGTCCCAAGGGTGAGTGACTCTGGAGCTGAACAGCCACTTTTAGGTTCCCGTTCTGGTTTCCTGTGGCCCCTTTGTTTTAGGACTTAGGTTTCAGCCAGGGATCCTTGAGAGAAGACAACCAGAGTCCTGTCCCATCCCTTGAATCTGGGGCACTGGCCTGGAACTAAAATGTGCTTCTCAGTTTTTCTCTTCTCTTTGAAGACTTCCTTTCCCAGAACCTCTTTGTCCTGAAGGGAAACACCCACTAGCCCTAGAAACAGAAGTGTAAACACTTGTGAACAAGAATAAAAGTAATTAGACCTAATGTAGAATCCATGCCTCATTTAATATTTCTGTTTGTAAGATTGAATAATGAGCACTTAAAATTTAAAATCATGAATGGGTACAAATTTATAAGTGTCTACAGGAATCAAATAATAATAATTACTGGAGTCAAAATATACAGTTTGTCATCAAGCAAGGCTGGATTCAGTGTGGTTTTGTAAATAAAAAAAATGGATAAACAAATACATATATAAATCACCAGAAAGTCAAATCTTTCCTTGCAGCTCTATCAAGCATTTAAGTTCTTCTTCTCCAATGGTTTATAGGGCCAGGGTGATCTTGTTGGTCAGGGTGGTCCCACATTTTCCTGCCAGTCTTCAGTCACTTGAAAGGCAGCTTGTTGGCACTGAGAATCGAGGAGCAGCAAGAGTACCCAGGGATCTCTCCATATTAAGAACTAGTAAAATAAGGAATTATTAATCGAAAGCATGAGGCTGTTTGAGATTTTCAATTGGGAAAACATGAGGAAAGAAAACACTTAAATTCCAGGTTACAACCTTTTCTCCCCCATTTTCTATGTTTAAAATTACACCCCTGTGGTCTGTTAAGGAAAAGATAGAAAGATAGAGACCCAGGCAAGTGTTGTCTGTAGGGAAGGCTGATTTTTTTTTAAGTGAATATAGTTAATTTTCCTGGTTTTAGTACAATGAAAAGATGTTTCCTCCCCATGACAACAATGGTAGTTGTGTGTTTTTATTTTATTTTTTAAATGAACAACATGGAAATTTGTAAGTAATGTGTAGAGACATGTATTTTTAAATAGATTGATCTTCCTGACTTATCAAATATATGGTTACTTAGGGTACATTTGCACACAAAACATTGATTTGGGAAGTAAAATTTTATAAATATGAATTGTGACTGATGTTAAGTATTTGCATGAAGTTATTCTAACATTTTAGAAGCTGTTCATCTGTATCCGTGTGGATGTATATTTAATATGAATATTTATTTTTGATTTTTATCTTTGTTCACATTTGTAAAGTGCTTTTAAAATTTTTATTTTTTATTTTACTTTTTTTTTGTACTTTTAATTTTTACAGTCCAGTCTTTACCCCCTCGGCCCACGCTCCCATATTTCCTCATCCCATTCCTCCTCCCCCTTCTCCAAGAGGATGCTCCTCTGTCCTTGACAGGCCTCAAGTCTCTTAAGGGTTAGGTCTTTTCCCACTGAGGCCAGAAGAGGCAGTCCTCTGCTGTACATGTGTCAGGGGCCTTGGACCAGCTCCTGTATGCTGCCTGGTTGGTGACTCAGTGTCTGAGATCTCAGGGGTCTGGGTTAATTAAGACTACTGATGTAGCCCTCCTCCCCAGCTTCTTCCAGCCTTTCTCTAATTCAACCACACGGGAAAGCAGTAAAAATATATGTAGTAATCTTGCAATTTTGATGTGCCTTGCCTTTAGTTCTCAATGAGAGCCTCCTGTCCTTGCATAAAGATGCTAATGTTCTCAATGTGGTCAAGCATTTATGCATTAGGCTTAGGAGTATTGTTACACATACTGAATACACACCAGACATTCATATTCCATGTTTTCACTCATTGGATGCGGACAGGAAGTGTTTGTGTTCAGCTTCCCATTCCTGTCTCACACAGGTGTTTCTCTTACGCTACAAACATTACAGTAAAATGAATTTGAAAGTAGTTGAACTGGAGGTCAAGTTGCTATTTGAACAGAAGAAATGTTTCATTATGTAGTTTAAAAACCAATTTTATCATTACTGGACAAACAATAGAGAACTTTATTCCATGAGTCCCTGGAAATTTAAAACAAAATACAACAATAATTTGTAAAATAAGCAAGAAAACCTTAAACCTTAAACCCTTTAGAGCGTCTTTGGAAATGTAAAGCTCAGAGTTTCTCTGAATTAGTTTCAGCATGCAAATTCTAGACCAAAGTATACCACATAAAGTGTGTGTGTGTGTGTGTGTGTGTGTGTGTGTGTGTGTGAAGATGAATTTATTAAACTGTGAACAGGGTCATTTAAATTGAAAATAATGACAGATCCTTAATGATGGTGAGTTGACTGAAAGCCTCCACTGTTGTAAGAGAAACCTTGGTTTACAGAGCAGGGGCATCTGACAAGCACCAACACTTTCTTCCCTAGGAGCAGGCTGCCTGTGGGGTGTTTTCCAGAGTAGTTTCTCAACTATTGTCTTAATATTACTGTTAATATTCAAAAGTTATTTTTTTAATCAAAATTGTATGTTCTGCTCCCTAGAGTTACAGTGATTGTGTATCAGAGCTTTCAGAAAGTGAAGGTTAGAGTAACGTACTGGTAATGAGAACCTGAGTTATTCCAGATGTCAATAAGACAAGGAAAGTGCTGTCAAAATACATTGTTAAAAAAAAAAAAAAAGCATAATTACTATAGCTAAAAACGTCAACCATTCCTTCGAATTCATTGTTCTTTGTATGACTTGACTTGTTTATCTTGTATAATAGGAATATGCAGGTGGAGATATTATGCTATTAACTCCAGGAGTGGCATGCCAGCCATCAGGTAGTCAGAGGGCCTATTAATCACCACCTCTACTGGATGGGTAGCTAATTAACGTTATTCACACATGTTTCCTTTAGATTCCAGGAAGTTCTACAGAAGGAAAACTGAAGGAGCATTAGGAAGTTGTCTTGCATTTGTAAAAATGGGACTGGAAGGTTCTTTGGCACAAACAAGCTTGGCCCACTGTGAAGTAATGTGACCACCAATGTGTTCCAGGAAATATAATGCCTAGAATTCAAATGCTGTGACTGTCTTTTGTTCTTAACCCCAGAGTCTTCCTATTGTAGATGATAGTGCCCGGGAAGTGAGCTCCCACCCTGTGGGGGCTGTAGCTCCAGAGTGGGCATGGGTCCTGTTGGGCTGAGTTGTGGTTCCTGAGTGTCTGTCACTCCAGGCAGCTGGAACCACAGCTTAGAGGGCAGAAGCTCTGGAATCTGACTGAGTTCACTCCACAAGGCACCCCGGGCTGACATCAGGCTGTGAGAAGTCACTGAGCTCCACTCTGGGCATGGGGAGATCTTAGTCTGAGACCTGCAAGGGCAGAGCTCTTGGGTGGGAACCCCGGGGCAAGAAGAAGGCATGTGGGGATCAACTCCTGGGCTCCCAGCTGCCACTGGGAAGAATTAAGACTTGGGGTGTACGCAGAAGAGTTAAGACTTGGGGTGTACAGGCTGGACCAGCCAGCAGCCAAAGGGGACAAGGGAGAGATACTTTGGAAGCACCCTTGAGATAAATGAGACTCTTGGTTGAGGCGACTCACTTGGCTGGGTCACTGTTGGCTCGGCTAGCTTGCTTGGGTTGGCGGGGCTTTGTGGCTGGAATGCAGAGAGGTTCTCTTTCCAGTGGGAGATTAGGCAGCTGCTCATTGGTTGAAGACCATCTCCATGGTCCCCATGGTGGGCACCAAGTTTGAGAGGAAGTCCATGGTTTTAAAAGATTTATTGTCATAATGGAAAGTGGATGAAGCTGTAAACTCTGTCCTCAGGGCAGGCCTGAGGTTAGACAGACATCTTTTGCAAGGAGGAGGATCTGGGAAGGGATGCTTAATTGGCTATGTCCTCTGGCCTTTAGGTATCTCATTAATATGGAGATCTCTTGAAGCTCTGCGGCCTGTAGTCATGGCCTCTACCTGTGCTACTTGTGCTACGTGACCTAAGGCCACAAACCTTTCTTTGGGAGGGGCTGTGGATAAGTGAAAGGAACCATGACCCGGGAGCAAGGCCAAACACCAACTGACCGTTTCATTAAGGATTATCCAGGGTTCCAGGCCTGTGCTCGACCAGGCACTCAGCTGCCTCTCACAGCCCACCCCCCACACCACCCCTCAATGAATACCCAGTACACCTCTATCACAACTGAGAACAATAGGAATAGATAATTTGCATAATATGGTGCTCATAATATAAAGAATATTTAGTTTTAGATGTGGTTTCTGTGTCTAGTAGAAGTCTATAAAGACTGAAAGCCTCTGATGTCATCTTTTCACTTATTACATTCATAGTTTTCTTGAAGAATGATAACATCTGTAGAACATCCTTTGGGGAGTTTTTCACACATTGGAAGGCTGGCTTTGCGACTAACTAGGAATGAAGTACACTGAGATCTCTGTAAACAAAGCTGGTTTTGAAGGCTGCAACTAAAAATATTGATTATTCCTGGGACACTGATTCATGTGCTGCTCTTAAAACATTGACTTTGAGTGGAATCACATTAAGGCAGAGGGCTGCCACAGTTAGAAATGGAGGCTGAACTCACTGCTCGTATCAGTACCAACTTAGGAACTTGGTACTTTATGTGATCAAATTTTCCTTTTATATACATTGTTTATCTTTTAGTCTTGGCTGTAGCTTATAATAATCTCAAAGTGTGAATCGTAGCTGATTTGGTACCAGATTTAGAAGACCTGTACTTCAGTTGTTCTGGTGTAGAGATGGAAAACATGCACTAGTTGAATCAGCACATTAACAAATTAACTAGTTGATTGATAAGCAAATTTAGGTTAATCAAATAAACTGTAGACAAATTAGCAAGTTTGATACAAGTTTTCTTTTTTTTTCTTTTTGAGACCACCTTCATATGTATACTAGGCTGTTCTGGAGCTCTTCTGTGAAACCCAGACTGGTCTCAACTTGGAATCCTCTTACCTCATCCTTCTTATCTATGTCCAGCACAAAGTTTTTAGGTTATGAGAATGAGTATATTAGACATATGAAAACCCAACAGGTACTTTAGGCTACAGGAGTATGGAATAACACACTTCAAAGGGGTGTAGAACATTTATAGAAGGCTTGATGCTCTCTGTTGAACACCAGAGAAGTTCTAGTGTATCCTGAGAATCTGGCAGTTGTCTATTGTCTCTAGGGACACTAGTGTCATAGAGATCAGGAGTCATAGGCACAGTTTGAACATGCTAAAACCTCTAAGGGCCTTCACTGGGATTGGTAGCATTGCTGGTATTTGTGGGTAGGTTTCGGGCCTCTGGCACACTGGTCCACTGGAGTTTTGGTACTAGTGAGCATTTAATTGTGAAGAGAGTCTTAGAAGTTATTTAATCAGGTTCTTGTTTCTTTTCTTTCAGTGTGAAACTGAATCTTTGGGTCAGAGCTCTGCAGAATGTTCTCAGATCCCCAGGCTTCCAGAACCTAAGGGAGAGAGCCTCTTAACCATCAATGACCCTTTCACAACTTTTGCTGAATAAGGCCATTTAAAAGAAGAAGTGCATGTAGGAATTCTATTTGTGATCACAAAGCATGCATTTATTAACCTGTGTATTTAGAGATAGGACTCAACTCATAGCTCCTAAGTTGTTTCATTCCACAAGCTTGTTGTTGCTAATATTAGAAGTCAACTAAAGATTCTGAAGGCCCCAAATGTATCCAATTCAGGGTAGGTGCCCAAATTTTAGTCCATTAGACTTGTCTATTATGATTGGTCATATTTATTATTGCCTGTAGTCACTGAGCTTATGGCTACTCCTATTCTCTCATCATATCTTTCAACACATATTTTAGCTCCTGGGCACACAATTTTGTGTGTGAGAGTGTGTGCGTGCACATGCATATGATGTATGCACAAGTATGCCAGTATGTATGCACATGTGTGCACGCAAGCGGTAAACCATGCTGTCTCTCTCTGGAGGCCAGAGGACCACCTATGGAGTCAGTTCTCCCCTTTCACATTTCTCTGGGTTCTGAGGAGCAAACTTGCGTTGTCATAGAAAGCCCAGCAAGTCTTGTACCAGTACCTGCTGAGCTATCTTGCTGGCCCTAAACATGGTCTTTAATGTTGATCAACGTCAGTGGCAAGATCATAAATATATTAGAATATCGATAGACTCTACGCTAATTAAAGTCATTCATATTTCTTATAAATGAGTGAGAGAAAATTGGCCCCCAGCATCTGTGGTAGAAATAACATATCATCTATTTGCAGAGCTAAATAGTGTTATTGATTTTGGATCAATGAGAAACATGCAAATGTGTCAATAATTGTTATGAGTTGGTGAATTTTTCCTCTGCCATCACTATCACTATCATGATATAGGTGGGAAACGTTCAGTATTAGTCACTATCTTCTGATAGTGTCTTGTATACTTACATCTATGTACTGCTTTTACTGTATGTTAGCAAGTCAACTCTAATGCATATTTAGAAGGTATTTAGGTGTATGAGCATCAGAAATGTTGTTTATAAACTTATATACTAATTCCTAAATACAACTGATTTTGTATTACCAAAGCCACAGTGCATGATAAATATGTCTCATTATTTATGTTTATTGTTGCTTTAACCTGTGAATTCGCATTATTAGGCATGCATTTCCTAGCAGGCAGGAAACAGATGACTTTTAATAGTTTATCCTTTGTTATGTTAGCGGTAAGCAAGCCTTTGAGGCAAGAGTGCACTTGTTTTGACAGCCTGCTTTGCTCTGTAGTTTGTGCTCAGGGTGCTTTCTTTTGGCTTTATTTGAAAGGAGGGGGTAATTGCTGGTTTATTAGATACAGTAAAAGAATTCCAACTTGAACCATTCTGGTAGACAAATGGTTTACAAAAGCCTAGTCTCAGACAGCAAGCACCAGGGAGCAAATGCTAAGTACCCATGTTCTGCTCAACAGAAGAATGTTGCTTCTTTAGAAACCCCTGTGCTCAATGAGGAGTGGACAAGTGTAGTGCTAAGAGGATGTCAAAAAAGAATCTTCTAATTTAAAGGCGAACACTCCCAGCAGAGGTATTAAGAGATGTTAGTAAGGGGATTGGAGAGATGGCTCAGACATTAAGAGGAACACTATGTCCTGAGCTCAATTCCAAGCATATACATACTGGCTTACCACCATTTGTAATGGTATCTTTTGCCCTCTTCTGCTGTGTCTCAAGACAGCAATAATATACTTACATACATAAACTAAGTAAATACATCTTAAATAAGAGGTATTTCTTGTATTTCTCTGTGACTAGAGCAAAGTATCTGGCAGTGAGCTTAGGAGTAAAACTTAATCACTTTCTTTCTTATTTATAGATTTCAAATTAGATATAATTTGGTTTTTATCATATTACCAAGAAATATACAAACTGGACATGAGGTGTGAAGCTCATTTGTAAAAGAAATGTATATGACACCAGTGTGTCAAACTTTTTAACACTGTGGCAAAAATATCCCAGACATTCAATATAAGAATTTATTTCTTTTGGCTCAAAGTTTTAGGATCACAATTCATGATCACATGGACTCATTAATTTCAGGTTGCTGATATGGAGGGTGGGGGAAGACACAGGAACCCAACCTGGCCCATCACTGCTGAAAACCATCAAGGTCTCACAATCCACTTTATAGGCATGCCACTAATGTCAAATATCCCACTCAACTCCTCTTCCCAAGGTTTCCAAGAGCTACAGGTCATGACACTGAGGATAGGGGACATACAGAGATTTCTCTGGGACACACTTACAGTTAACAGTATAGCAGGCAAGCAAAGGGCCGAGATAATGAAAATGACCCAGAGGTGGTATCGATAAGACAGACCTTCATGAATAAATGACTATGAAGTGAATTATTTGCATGGCTCTGTGGAAATTAGGCTAGAAAACAACACGATTCTGCCTTTGAGTAGACAGACTACTGAGTGATATACAACATTTATTGAGAACCCAATAGCTGCATGGATGACGTGAGCAAAATTGGTTCCTGTACTAACTAGTATTTCCATAATATACATTCCGTGGTATTCTTGGTCTTTGCATGTTTCATGCAGAAGTTCAGGTGTTCACAGTGATAGAGCATAAAAATGAACAGTGACATAGTCTGCATTAGGCATGCCTGGGGTGCTAGCCCTCACCACCACAATGAAGCTTCTAAATGTTACAAATTGTTCCATATTTGGTTTTTCAGGTGGTAGAGAATTAATGGGTTTAATAATTCCATGAAGAATTTAAAGACAGAAATTCAGTGTTAGATATCACCACTCAACTTTTATTATTATTTTCCTTAAAGCATATAATTGGGTAAAATGCAACTGTGGTATAATGGAGCAGTGCATGATTATTACTCTAAATGATCATTAGTGTCTTATAATAAGGAACATTCATTTGCTGTTGTATTGCCCATTAGTATTTTCATGTTTACCTCTTCATTCACATGACAAAATTAAATGTTTATTCCTATTTTGTAGCACACTTATAGATTCTGATTTATTTATCATTATTACTTAGCAATTATAATGATAAAAATAATAATTATCACAGTAGTGAATTACCACATCTCCCTTTGTTTTCTACCATCCCATTATGCCAGTGAGCATGTTGAGAATTTTCAGGAGTATTCATCCTGTCTCTAATTAGAAAGGAAGCATAAAAGTTGTAGGATCATTTTCTCCTAATGAGAGAGGTTGGCACACAGGTTACTTAATAAGTACCGTACTTTGAAATAGTGTTTTGTCAAATGGAACAAGAGAGCTGCAAAAGGAATGCATGCTCTTTCTATTGTTTAATATGACACTACATATGTTTAGTAGTTTAAGCCAAGACATATCATGTACTTATCTGACAACTGACCCCAGATTAGAAAAAAAATTATCAGATTTTTTTTATAGTGGAGGAATATGGCAATTGGCAGTTTAAAATGTAGAAGCATGTATGATTCTAGAAGCATTGTGTACACAGGGGAAAGGATGAATCATGTTGTAAAGCAGTGTGAACAAGCTTCATTAAGCCATTTGCATCCTCTGCGTAGGAAGTGAAGCACATCTTCCTGGGAGCCTTACAAAGATGAACTGTAATAATGAATGAAAAAACCCTATGGATGAAGATACTCAACAATGAGTTCATTTGCTTTAAATTTAATACATTAGCATGTTGATTTTCAACATGCTTATATTAATGTATGTGTGTATACCCTTTTAAAAACATATGAACTAAGTAATTTCAGACAAACCAATGTTTTAATTTTAAATCATTACAAACTGGTGAAATCAAATTTTAACTTTGTTTATCTGTTCCCAAATCTCAATCTCTGCTTCCCTGTAGCCTTTTCCTAGTACTTGATTGTAGTTTCTGTGCATGGCTTCCTAAAATGTAATTATTTTTACAAAGCAAATAAATAAATTTCTAAGCTCTCTACAGGTTTTGATAAAAACATGTGTTAAGCCAAACTCAACAAGAATGGCTTTCATTCTGGCTTTTGTCTTTACTAAAAAATCAAATATCCTAAAATTCTATATTCCTAAAATACTCTCTTGAGGCCATGCTGGTATGTCATGCTCTAGTCAGTTGTATAGCTGTGCACAAGAGACACAAAATCTTTGCTTCTTCTTGGGAAAGATGCCGGGTCCCACATGGGAGAACAAACAGTGTAGCTATCAGGTTGTGATAAATGTCCAGAAAACTAAGCCACAGGAGTGTGATCCAGAATGACTGAACATCTTTTCTGGACTGGAGAGTCTAGGCAGAGCTTCCCATGTCCGTGATATTTAAAACTGACATTTCTTTGTCCAAAAGTTAGTCACATGATAACTGGCAGTGGGTGAAAGGATGAATTTTGATCATTGAAATGTTAATTTCAAAAATATCACACGCCCTTCTGCCCCTCACCCAGATCCCAGTGGCTGGAGCAGACACCTGGCTGATCTGCTCCCCTGTTTAAGCTGCGTCCTGAGGCATCCTAGAAAGGCCATGGCCTGCAGAGCTGTTGGGAGGAGCACCTGCACACCGCCCTATGCCCCAGAGGCACAACTGGCAGTAGGGAGTCCCCAGAGCACACCTGGAATCCAGACCCTGCCCCTGCAGAATACCACTTTCCTTCTGCCCCTTGCCAGGATCCCAGTGACTGGAGAAGACACCCAGCTGATGTGTTCACCTGTGGAAACTGTGTCTGGAGGCATCTTAGAGAGGCCACTGCCCTCAGAGCTGCAGACATCCTAGAAAGGCCACTGACCTCAGAGCAGGGGACACCATATCCCGAGGCATCCTAGAGGAGCAACTACACTCAGTATACCTAGCTGGTCTACTATCATGGAGACACCATATCCTGAAATATCCTAGAGGAGCCACTGTACCCAGAACATCTGGAGCTCAGGATCACAGAGACATCCAGACCCCGAGGAGTTCTGACAAAACGAAGATAACTGGAAAAGCAGACTCCAGTCAGATCCAGTGAGTGCAGGTAGCACTAGAGCTAACCAAATGGTGAAAGGCAAGCATAAGAATGTAAACAACAGAAACCAAAGTTACTTGGCATCACCAGAACCCAGTTCTCTCACCATAGCAAGTCCTGAATACCACATCACACCAGAAAAGGAGGATTCAGAATTAAAATCACTTCTCATGATGATGATAGAGGACTTTAAAAAGGACATAAACAACATTCTCAAAGAATTTGAGGAGAACACAGGTGAACAAGTAGAAGCCCTTAAAGAAATGCGAAAAACCACAACCAAACAGGTGAAGGAATTACACAAAACCGTCCAGGATCTAAAAATGGAAGTAGAAACAATAAAGAAATCTCAAAGGGAGACTACCCTGGAGATAGAAAACCTAGGATAAAGATCAGGAGTCATAGATGCAAGCATCACCAACAGAATTAAAGAGATAGAAGAGAGAATCTCTTGCGCAGAAGATACCATGGAAAACATAGACACAACAGTCAAAGAAAATGCGAAATGCAAAAAGCTCCTAACACAAAACATCCAAGAAATCCAGGACACAATGAAAAGACCAAACCCGGCGCTGGAGAGATGGCTCAGTGGTTAAGAGCACTGACTGTTCTTCTAGAGGTCCTGAGTTCAATTCCCAGCACCCACATGGTGGCTCACAACCATCTGTAATGAGATATGTGTACTTATACACATAAAGTAAATAAATCTTAAAAAAAAAAAAAAAGAACAGACCAAACCTAAGGATAATAGGTATAGATGAGGGTGAAGATTCACAACTTAAAGGGCCAGTAAATATCTTCAAAAAAATTATAGAGGAAAACTTCCCTAACCTAAAGAAAGATATGTCCTTAAATACACAAGAAGCCTACAGAACCCCAAATAGACTAGACCAAAAAAGAAATACCTCCTGTCACATAATAATGAAAACATCAAATATACAAAACAAAGAGAAGATACTAAAAGCAGTAAGGGAAAAAGGTAAAGTAACATATAAAGGCAGACCTATAAGAATTATACCAGACTTCTCACCAGAGACTATAAAAGCCAGAAGATCCTAGACTGATATTATAAGACCCTAAGAGATCACAAATGCCAGCCCAGACTGCAGCAAAACTCTCAATCAATATTGTTGGAGAAACCAAGATATTCTATGGCAAAACCAAATGTACACAATATCTTTCCACAAATCCAGCACTTCAAAGGATAATGGATGGAAAACTCCAACACAAGGAGGGAAACTACAACCTAGAAAAAGCAAGAAAGTAGTCTTCCAACAACCCCAAAATAAGATAGTTACAAAAATATAATTCCACCTCTAATAACAAAAATAACAGGAAGCAACAATCATTTTTCCTTAATATCTCTTAATATCAATGGACTCAATTCTCCAATAAAAAGACGTACACTATCAGAATGGATACATAAACAGGACCCAGAATTTTGCTGCATACAGGAAACACACCTCTGTGACAAAGACAGAAACTACCTCAGAGTAAAACGATGGAAAATCTTTCAAGCAAATGGTCCCAAGAAACAAGCTGGAGTAGCGAGTCTAATATCAAATAAAATGGATTTTCAACCAGAAGTAATCAAAAAAGATAAGGAAGGACACTACATACACATCAAAGAAAAAAATGTACCAAGAAAAACTCTCAATTCTGAACATGTATACCTCAAATGCAAGAACACCCACATACATAAAAGAAACTTTACTAAAGCTCAAAGCATACATTGCATCTCACACAATAATAATGGGAGATTTCAACAACCCACTCTCAGCAATGGACAGATCATGGAAACAAAAACTAAACCGAGACACAATGAAACTAACAGAAGTTATGAACCAAATGGATTTAACTGACATCTATAGAACATTTCATCCTAAAACAAAAGAACATATTTCTCCAAAATAGACCATATAATTGGTCATATAATAGGCCTCAACATATACAAAATGATGGAAATAATCTCGTGTACCTTATCTGACCACCATGGACTAAGGCTGGTCTTTAATAAAAACAAAAGCAACGGAAAGCCCACATACACTTGGAAACTGAACAATGCTCTACTCAATGATAACTTGGTCAAGGAAGAAGTAAAGAAAGAAATTAAAGACTTTTTAGAATTTAATATAAAAGAGGACACATCATACCAAAACTTGTGGGACTCCATGAAAGCAGTACTAAGAGGAAAACTCATAGCTCTAAGTGAAAAAAACACCAGCCTAGGAGCACATATGGAGAGCCACATGACTCCAGCTGTACATGTAGGGGAGGATGGCCTTGTTGGGCATAGGTGGGAGATGAGGTCAATGGTACATTGAAGGCTGAGCACTGAGTATGGGGGAGTAATCTGAGGGTGGGGAGGGGGATTGGGGGGTAGGTGGGTAAACACCCTCATAGAAGCAGGAGGAGGGGGGATGGGATAAGGGGTTTTTGGGAGGTGGGGGAAATGTGGTAAGGGGATAAAATTTGAAATGTAAATATAATATCCAATAAAAGAGGGAAAAAAGAAAAGCAGTTAGAACCAACATCCTTAATAAAATGTCAGCCCTCTTTTAAAAAAATACTATCTTGGTACTAAAATTTGTTTTGAGAATTGTATATTGCAGAATGATCAGCCTTGGTATATCTACTCAACAAGCAAGCTGGGCAGACCTGCTCAAACCTCTGAGGTGCGGGAATTCCACCTGGAGGCAGTGAAAACACAGCATCAGAAGCTTGTCAATTTGCTCTTCCCCCCACTCCTCTTCTAATATCTCAACGCCCATAATCAGCTTGAAGAAGCTAATGAAGAGTCAGCGCCCCTATTCCCTGGGCTTGGGGACTAAGGTGGTAAATGTTGGACTATCTTTCTAGGGAAAAGTAGTGGTTTTGTGGGAATAGAGAGGATTAGCTAGGGTTTATTGCATAGCCATAACCTATTAGTAGAAATCTGTATAATTAGTATCAAGATGAAGATATATATTCTTAAATGACACCAATTTACTTTGATTACAAATTTTATTGGTATGAGCTTCTTATTGATATGAGTGAGATGAATATTGTTACTCTCATAGGCATTGTACCAGTATAACACATTTAGGAATACAAGGCTTAGACCCAGTCCTTCTTTAACTTTTTTAACTGATTTGAGATGATCAGCCTGTGAGTTAAGGGATGATAGCAAATTCATGGCTTGGAGTTTATTGTTAGGGTGTTTTCTATGTTTTATTTAGAGATAGCTGAGTGGAGTTAACAGACAACAGTCCAGATTACCATACATGGATAGTTGGTTTTCAAAACATCAGAAATCCACAGAATTGACATGACAAACATTTCTGTATTAATGTTCACTTTGATTAGAGACCTGTCTGCTCCTGACAGCTTCATATGTTGAATTCTAAGAAGAAATTGAGCATCTTTGGAGTTACTCCAGTTGTGGTGAGACAGCCACTAGACAAGAAGTGCCTCTTTCCATCTGCAGACAAATTACTGTCTAGAAAAGGACACACTAGCAGAATAGTTGACTGATTATATCTGCCTAGACAGAATAATCAGCCCTTAATAACTCTGCAGCACTAAGGTCTGTCAGATGATCCTGGGCCAGAAGGCTGAAGAACAGATGCTCCAACATTATATAGTAGAGGGAGTGTCCAGGTGTTCAGAGGTCTCTATAAATTGGTTAAGTTTTAGAAGCTATGCTTTGTGCTTCCCACAATTATAGTTAACTCAGTCATTCTGGATTTCTGACGGGGTTGAAAACTTATAGCCTCATAGCCAATTCTGGCTATTTACCTTGAGAGAAAAGATTTGAGTGGATGGTCGTCAGCTGACATTCATCCTAAAGCAAGGAAAAAGCCAGGTTCAGAACTAAGTGTTTTAGTTAGGAGAGACAACAGAGGTTCTGGTTAGTCAACAAAATGTTGGACTGGGTATAAGGACTATCTTGTACCTCACGGGTACAAATTGGCATAATTATGCTCTAATTGTATTTTGAGAGAAAAGTTTCATTTTAACAGGAAAATATGTAGGAGGAGCTAAGGTGGGAGGAGTACTGAGAGGAAGAGTAGAGTAAGAAGAGGAGAAGAAGGAGAGGAGAAGCTAGGTGATGAAAGAGAGAAAGAGGGGGGAGACAGGGAGGCAGATGTTCATGTTTCTCTACCAGTCAAAGACAGTTGATATATTTAGGTTGGGTAGTGGGTTACACCTCTGATTGAGCAATACCAAACTTATAAAGCCTATGATTAACATTTTTTAAAAAGTATATGTGCAAAAAGAAAAAGGGGGCATGGGATAGGGGTTTTCTAAGGGGGGGAATGGGGAAAGGGGATGGCATCTGAAGTGTAAATAAAATATCTAAAAAAAATGAAAAAAAAGAATTTAATATAAAAGATGACACATCATACCAAAACTTGTGGGACTCCATGAAAGCAGTACTATGAGGAAAACTCATAGCTCTAAGTGGAAAAAAAACTGGAGAGAGCATATACTAACAATTTGCCAGCACACCTGAAAGCATTAGAACAAAAAGAAGCAAATATATCCAAGAAGAGTAGACAGCAGGAAATAATCACACTCAGAGCTGAAATCAACCAAGTAGAAACAGAAAGAACTATACAAAGTATTAACAAAATCCAAAGCTGGTTTTTTTGAGAAAATCAACAAGATAGATAAACCCATAGCCAGACTAATCAAAAGGCACAGAGACAGTATCCAAATTAATAAAATCAGAACTGAAAAGGGAGACATAAAAACAGAAACTGAGGAAATTTAAAAAAATCATCAGATCCTACTACAAAGGCCTATACTCAACAAAATTGGAAAATCTGGATCAAATGGACAATTTTCTAGACAGATACCAGGTAGCAAAGTTAACAAGGAGCAGATAAACAATCTAAACAGTCCCATAACACCTAAAGAAATAGAAGCAGTCACTAAAAGTCTCCCCACCAAAAAAAGTCTGGGACTGGACGGTTTTGGTGCAGAATTCTATCAGACCTTCAAGGAAGACCTAATACCAATTCTCTTCAAACTATTCCACAGAATAGAAACAGAAGGAAGACTACCCAATTGGTTCTCTGAAACTACAATTATGCTCATATCTATACCTCACAAAGACCCAACAAAAAAGGAGAACTACAGACCAATCTCTCTTATGAATATTGATGCAAAAATACTCAATAAAATTATTGCAAACCGAATCCAAGAACACATCAAAGAAATCATCCATCATGATCAAGTAGGCTTTATCCCAGGAATGCAGGGATGGTTCAATATTCAGAAATCCATCAATGTAATCCACTACATAAATAAACTCAAAGAAAAAAAACCACACAATCATCTCACTAGATGCTGAGAAAGCATTTGACAAAATTCAACATCCCTTCATGCTAAAGGTCTTGGTAAGATCAGGAATTTAAGGCACATAGCTAAACATAGTAAAAGCAATATACAGCAAGTCAGTAGCCAACATCAAACTAAATGGAGAGAAACTTGAAGCAATCCCACTAAGATCAGGGACTAGACAAGGCTGCCCACTCTCACCCTACCTATTCAATATAGTACTGGAAGTCCTAGCTAGAACATTTAGACAACAAAAGGAAGTCAAAGGGATACAAATAGAAAAGGAAGAAGTCAAAATTTCACTATTTGCAGATGATATGATAGTATACTTAAGTGACCCTAAAACTTCCACCAGAGAACTCCGAAACCTGATAAACTACTTGAGTAAAGTGGCTGGATATAAAATCAACTCAAACAAATCAGTAGCCTTCCTCTACTCAAAAGATAAATGAGCTGAAAAAGAAATTATGGAAATGACACCTTTCACAATAGTCACAAATAATATAAAATATCTTGGAGTGAATCTAACCAAGCAAGTGAAAGATCTGTACGACAAGAACTTTAAGTCTCTAAAGAAAGAAAACGAAGAAGATCTTGAAGATCTCAGAAGATGGAAAGATCTCCCATGCCCCTGGATTGGCAGGATTAACTTAGTAAAAATGGCTATCTTGCCAAAAGCAATCTACAGATTCAGTGCAATCCCCATCAAAATTCCAACTCAATTTTTCATAGAGATAGAAAGAACAATTTGCTAATTCATTTGGAATAACAAAAACCCCAGGATATCGAGAACCATTCTCAACAATAAAAGAACTTCTGAGGGAATCACTATCCCTGACCTCAAACTGTACTACAGAGCAGTAGTGATAAAAACTACATGGTATTTGTACAGAGACAGGCAGGAAGATCAATGGAATAGAATTGAAGATTCAGAAATGAGCCCACACACCTATGGTCACTTGAGCTTTGACAAAGGAGCTAAAATTCTTTTCCAGTGGAAAAGGGTCAGCATTTTCAACAAATACTGCTGGATCACCTGGAGGTAAGCATGTAGAAGAATGCAAATCAATCCATTCTTAGCTCCTTGTACAAAGCTCAATTCCAAGTGGATAAAGGACCTTCACATAATACCAAATACAATGAAACTAATAGAAGAGAAGGCAGGGAAGAACCTTGAATACTTGGGCACAGGGGGAAATTTCCTGAACAGAAAACCAATGGCTTATGCTCTATGATCAAGAATTGACAAATGGGACTTCATAAAATTGCAAAGCTTCTGTAAGGCAAAAGACACTGTCAATAATATAAAACAGCAACCAACAGATTGAGAAAAGATCATTACCAATCCTAGATCCGATAGAGATCTAATATCCAATATATACAAAGAACTCAAGAAATTAGACGCCAAACAACAAAATAACCCCATTAAAAATGGGGTACAAAGCTAAACAAAGAATTCTCAACTGAAGAAATTCGAATGGCCGAGAAGCACCTTAAGAAATGCTCAACATCCTTAGTCATCAGGGAAATGCAAATCAAAACAACCCTGAGATTCCACCTGACACCAGTCAGAATGGCTAAGATAAAAAATTCAAGTGATGGTAGATGATGTCGAGAATGTGGAGAAAGAGGAACACTCATCCTTTGTTGGTGAGAATGCAAGCTGGTACAACCACTCTGGAAGTCAGCCTGGTGGTTCCTCAGAAAATTGGACATAGCACTACCTGAGGACCCAGCTGTACCACTCCTGAGCTTATACCAAGAAGATGCTCCAACATATAACAAGGACATAGGTTCCACTATGTTCATAGCAGCCTTATTTATAATAGCCAGAAGCTGGAAACAACCCAGATGTCCTTCAACAAAGAATGGATACAAAAAATGTGGTACATTTACACAATGGAGTACTACTCAGCTATTAAAATAATGAATTCAAGAAATTCTTAGGTAAATGGATGGAACTAGAAAATATCATCCTAAGGTAATCACAAAAGAACACACATGGTATTTACTCACTGATAAGCGGATGTTAGTCCAAAAGTTTGAAATAGCCCAGATTCAACTAACTGACCACATGAAGCTCATGAAGAAGGAAGACCAAGTGTGGATGCCTTGATCCTTCTTGCAAGGAGTGACAGAATGCTCAAGAGAGCAAATAAGGTGACAAAGTGTGGGACAGAAAGTCAAGGAGGGGCCATCAGGAGACCACTCTACCTTGATATCCTTCCCATGTGCAGTCACTAAAGATAGACACTGATATGGATGTCAGGAAGTGCGTGCTGACAGGAACCTGATATAGCTGTCTCCTCGAAGGACTGCCAGAGTCTGACATATCCAGAGGTGGATGCTCACAGCTACCCATTGATCTGATCAAGGGTTCCCAATGAAGAAGTTAGAGGACTGAAGGAGCTGAAAGGATTGATGGCCCCAAGAGGAAAGCAACAGTGCCAGCCAACCAGAGCTGCCTAGGGTCTAAACCACCAGCCTGGGAGCACAAAGGAGGCACCCATGACTTCAGCTGTATACTTAGGGGAGGATGGCCTTGTCAGGCATGGGTGGGAGAGGAGATCCCTGGTCCCATGAAGGCTGAACACCAAGTGGGGAGGAATTTGAGGGTGGGGAGGGGGGAGTGGGGGCACACCCTTGTGGAGGCAGGATGGGGGATGGGATAGGGGGTTCCTGGGTGGTGGGGGGAATGGGCTGAGGGGATAAAATCTAAAATGTATTTTAAAGAAATAAAAAATCACACATTTTTGTCATGAAAATCTAGATTTATTTTCATGTGAAAGTAGAACTATTTGTAGGGAGGATGTAGGACAGTAGGATGATGGGCTGCAAATGTGAACATATTACAGTTATTATCTGTGAACATGTCGTAATGAAGCTTATTATTTTGTATTCAAACTAAAATATTTCTGCTTATTTGCTAAATGTCAACTCTGTGTGGCTCATTTTAAAATATCTGTGTGACACATCCCTAGTGAGAATCTTGGATGGATAAAGTTAAGTTGTTTCTTTTTTTTTTTTTTTTTTTTTTTTTTTTTTAATTTTTAGAACAGCAAGTGTAGAAAAAGAACAAGGGCCACAATGATGCGAGGTTGTGGCAACATGAGTTGTCTGGGTTGATGATTGTGTATTTTGTCGATGTGACAAAAATCTAACCAAAGAAAAACTTATTTTTGCTCACGATTGACAAGTTTCAGTCTATGAGGTGACTGGCCCTGCTGCTTTTAGACTGGTGTCATAGCAGAAATATGACAGAAGGGCATGGGGCAGCTGCCTACTCATGGTGGTCATAGAACAACCAGGGCGAGTAAAAGAGTAAGAGAGCAACTGAGAGGAACCTGAGGCAAGGTAAAGCCCCCAGGACTGTGCACTCAGCAAACTACTTCTTCAAGTACACCCGTTGTTTGGAACTTTCCATCACTCCCAATGGTGCTACCAGATTATGAATGTATTGATGTAGTGACTCACTGGTTAGTTTGAAGCCTTCACACCTCTCTGAATGATCTAATGGTTGGGACCAAGACTTTAGAAGGAAGTCCTTTGGATGAACACTTACTATATTGCCATGCTGTCAGTGTTAATGATTCTGTCCACTTGATCCTGCTAGGTTTTGAACTCAGTTACTTGTGTGTATTGCCTAACTCTAATGTAAACTCTAATTGTTGTTAGCTTATCATTGTGTGTGGTGTCATTTATGTCAGCACTGGTGTAGTCAGAGACTTTCTAAACTGCGACAGAGTGTCATACAGTGAGAGATGGGTTCAGCAGAGATCATGGATGTGATGGAGAGAACTTCTGAAAATAGCACTGTAATGCTTTGTTGCCAAGATAATAGGTGTCTAACATATTGTAAACGTGTGTTCACACAAGTACAAATCATCAGAATCAAGTTTTGATTTTAGCCTACTAACGGAAAATGAAGTAAAGGCATTAAAAAGAAATTTATGCAACAGTCTGTGTTAGAGTCTAGAAGAATACAATGGGTATAAATAGAATAGAAAAGTTTCTGATCTGAAACTTTGTAGTTCTTTATAAAGAAGTGACTACAAAATGGCAGTTAGTCAACAACATCATTAACTCCCTTAGCAAGCAGTGTTCTGGGATCCTGAGATCCTGATCAAGCACAGGGGTGAGGAACGGTTCAGAGGAGTCAGTTGTCGATGTGGATCGTATTGGTTGCTGTGAAAATGATAATTTGTGTTAACCTGGAAATAAATGGAGAAAGAAAATATATTTTCACGAAAAATAGTTAAGAAAATCTCTCCAGGGCTGGAGAGATGGCTCAGGGGTTAAGAGCACTAGCTGCTCTTCCAGAGGTCCAGAGTTCAATTCCCAGCAACCACTTGGTGGCTCATAACCATCTGTTATGGAATTTGATTCTTCCTTCTGGGTATGTATGAATACAGAACACACATATACATAAAAATAAACATTTAAAAAATTTCTCTATGAGAAATAGATTCTGCCTCCTTTTCAAGTGATTGACATTTTAAGTAGTGCCATATTTTGGTTTAATATCATTTTTCATACAGTTAACATTTGCTGTAAAAATGGGATTTCAGCTTAAAAGTAAATGAGAAAATAGCTCATGTCATTTAAAGTTGGCATCACCATGTCTCTGTGTTTCGCTTTCAGTTTCGAGAGCATATTTTACTCTATTAAGATTAAATATATATGACCATCCTCATATAGTGAAATGGTACTAGATAAACCTGTGACATTAAGAACACACTTGCTACACAGCATATTGCATATTTATGGGTTAATAAATTTTGCAGTTATTTTAATGTATAGTTATTTTCATATATTTGAATGCATATGCTAATTTTTAAAAATTTTGTTATTACTCAGTTCTTATTAATGTCTTCTTGAAAAAAGAGCATATTTGATTTAGTTTCTTAAGCAGCTTTCTCATATGTAGTGGAGTTTATAATTTACTATACATTTTCTAATTCTACCAATATAATTTTGATTTAAAAAAATTATGACAGAGCTAGGCATGGTGGTGTAAGCATGTAATCCTAGCACTGCAGTAGCGGAGGCTGGGTGGTCAGAAAGGCGAAGGCATTATCTGTGGCACAGTGAGTATCAGGCCAGGCTAGTGTGTTTGATATCTTCTTTCAACTAATAACAACAGAATGGCAGAGATAACAAAATGTAACACATATTTTAAAAGTTCACATTTACTAAATAAATAAATGCTGGCAGATGCTCTGTGTTTCATTGGCTTTAATTAGTTGAACAGATGCATTCAGTCATTTTATTGGTGATTAGGCTTATGGGTTTCAAAGTTCTTCTACATATCAATATTCAAAGGGATAGAAAGCAGTGTCAGCTGGCCATCAATGCACTATGCAGAGAGCATAGACCATCAGCATCAGGACCCCATGTCTCCTGCATGGCTTTGATTTCCTAGGACCTGGAACATAAAGTCTCTTAAGAAGTATGTATTGAAGGAGTGAAGGTATTATATTTCCAGGGTGAAGGTAACCTGTGGCAGAGACAATCCATAGGTAAAATAACCTGTAGCTTAATGGCAGTGCACTTCTGGAACACCATAAACACCAGTGTCTTCTCCTGGCCTTTTGGCTGTACTCTTGCCTCCTGCTTCCTAATTGGGTTCCATTTTGCTGGTCTTGTATTACAGGTTCTTCAGAATTATGACATGATTTGTCATAAACTCAGTAGTCTGTAAGAGAAAAGCTTTGGCACTTTGGGTACTACATACTGACCAGTTTTAATGCAGAATCTGTATTTGTATTAAATACTCATGCCTTTCAGACCCTCATCCTCTGCCCAAATAATGAATTCAAAAGAACTGTTTAGTTTTCTTTTACCATCTTCAGACTTTTATGTAGGCCTTTAAAAAATTTAATTTTTTTAAAATTTACTTTCTCACCATTCAGACATAAACCTATACCTTTATTGTGAAGGCATTATTGTGTGGCAAATGCATGACATAGTTATTTATAATTCCTTATACTATAATTGAATTATGTACCCTCAATTATGCAGCTTGTATGGGACATTTTAATGGGCTATTTGGTGTTTGTGACAATAAACTCAGGATGAGATAGGTGTTGTTTACATCTCTAGAGAGGGGAAGCTTCAAATGTTAGCTTCAGAGTTCCTAATGCGAACACTTTTATGGAGTTATACTTAATGATCTCTGTTGTGGATTGTCCTGGTGCTGTTTGTATTTTGATGCTAATTCCACTTTCCCAAGAGGGGCTGCCTCTGATGAAAAGGAGTGAATCAAGTACTCAGGTGACTTCATGTGAACCTTCTCCCCATTTTAAATTGTAAAATAAAGAATAGAGCCAGTGATTAGGTAGTGGAAGGGAAAGGTGGTGTTGAAAGTTTTAGAGAGAGGGAGAGAAAAGAGGAGGGGAGATGAGGAGAGGAATGAGAGAGAGAAGAAGAGGAGGTGGAAGGAAAATGGAGCAGAAGCACATGGCTTAGAGAAACCACAGGTTGCAAGGGATTTCATATAGTAGTGTAGCGGCAGATCTACCCAATCTAGGCATGCAGCTTGTATTTATATTAATTGGGTTGTGTTTTGTTGCATGAGCTTATTTGGGTTGGAGATTTGCCGCAACAGATATGTATATTCATAATTCAACCACAAATACAATTTAGTGGTTTTAGTCTACTCATAGAACTGTGCAGCACATAGTAAATTTTAGAACAGTCATCATCCCAAAAGAAATATAATGCCTGTAAGCAACTACAACTAGCCACCAACACTTGCTCCTAGCTCTATCAGCCAATAATTTCCTTTCTGTTATAGATTTTTAACCCTGAATATTTATCTATGTAAAATTCTAATATTCGTAGTTTACCATGGCTGTCTTATTTTACTTCGTACAGTTAAAGCCTCATACTTAATGGGGCACATGTAGATACATTATTCCTGACACTGCTAAGTAGTATCTCAGCAGAGCACACTTATTTTCCGTTCATTCACTGACAGACATGTCTCTTACCTCCAACTGGCTCTTGTCAACAATGCAGCAATGAACAAGAAGTCATTGTTTATATGGATTTGTGTTGTCATTTTTCACGGATATACAAATCGGGGCAAATTGATCTATTTGGTGGACTGTATGTTTGGCATTTTAAAGATCTATTAAAATGTTTTGAATATGCCTGCACCACCCAGTGACACTGATGAGGATTCTCGAGTCCCCGCCCCTGGGGAACATTTGTCATTCTTATCCTCTTTCATTGCAGCTATCCTAGTGAATAAGAAGTGTGCTTTCTTGGTGGAGTTTAGTTTTGCTTGCTTCTGAAGCAGTGTCCCATTGTATCTAAGTTGCTGCCAGGGACTCATTACATAGCCCAGATTTGTCTCTAACCTGTGGCATTTCTCCTGTCTCTGCTTCTTGAGAGCTGGGAAAGCTGTTTGCCACCACAGTCATGCACCCTTTGATGTTAGGTTCCCTATTGCTAACAGTCTATTGGAACTATTTACATACCTTCTTCTTTCAATAGACAGGATCTTACTTTGGATTTTACAAAAATCAGTTAATTTTCTTTTCATTATTGATTGGATCCAATTTCCTATATTGTGGGGAACAAGCTCGCTGTCAGTTGTACAGTACACATGAATTTTATTTCTCACTGTACGCTGCCTTGGGAGCCCAGGTTTTAAGCTTTGATGGTCCTCACTAATGATTTTTTTGTTGCTTGTGGTGTTGGATACATGAAACTTTGTTTCTGTTTAACCTGGTATTGTTGATACTTACTCTTAAGATTTTGTCAGTCTTTTGCAGTTTTGGTATTCATTCCTAGTTTACGAACTATCTGAATTAGTTTCTGTGCATCCTGCAACAGTTAGACCCAATGTCCTTGTTTTCCATCTTAATTATCCCATTATTTCAGAACTACTTGTGGAAAGAGTATGCATTCTTTCACTGAAGTTCCTTGCCATCCTCATGCTGCAGACAGAATCACCTAAGGAAAGGGTAAGGGTGTAATCTGGACCATCTTGTTCTTCTGACTTACATATTCATTCTGATGCCATTGCCACACTGTCTTGTTGGTTGTGCTATTGAAATATGCTTTGAAATTGGAAAGAATGTGTTCTCCAATTTTTGTTTTCCAAGTGCTAGGATGAAAGGTAGGAATCACCACCGCCTGGTTCTTGTCTTTATTTTATAAATGAGAAATTTTTAAAGAGTTACTTCAAACTTATTTCTTCTATAGTGGTCTTGACTTTTGTTTACATTTATAGTTTTTTGTATCTTATTAATCACCTATCAATGCATAATTGGTGAACAAATGTTCTCTGAAATTCTTCTTCTTCTTCTTCTTCTTCTTCTTCTTCTTCTTCTTCTTCTTCTTCTTCTTCTTCTTCTTCCTCGTCCTCGTCCTCCTCCGCCTCCTCCGCCTCCGCCGCCTCCTCCTCCTCCTCCACCTCCTCCTCTTCTTCGTTTGTTTTGTTTTTTGAGACAGGGTTTCTCTGAGTAGCCATGGCTGTCCTGGAACTCTCTGTAGACCAGGCTGGCCTCAAACTCAGAAATCCGCCTGCCGCTGCCTCCCAAGTGCTGGGATTAAAGGCATGCGCCACCATGAAATTATTCTTCCATCTGCCATGATCCTCTAACACCAGTCTACTATGGTGTCTTAAGTCAGCAAGTGTCCTTGTTTTCTTTTATTCCTGGGAAATACCGACCAAAAGCAACTTGGGAAAGGAAGATGTTTTCTTGCTTTACAAGTTACAGTCCATTAGGGAAACCTGGCATGGATTCAAGCACAGAGCCATGGAAAAACACGGTTCACTGATGAGCTTCCTTTAGTTTATTTATCTATCTTTCTTATACCTTCCAGATCCACCTGGACAAGGTTGGCACCACCAATAGTGTTCTTGGTCCTTCTACATTAATTAATAGTCAAGAAAATTTCCTTAGATTTACCCACAAGACAATCTGCTCATACAAGAAATGAATTAAAAATTTTAATTACCCAATTAACTCCTAAAGCCTACCTTTATTTTCTCAAAGACAGCATCACATCTCAATGAGTTTTGATGGAGGAAAGCCATAGCAGAGGCATTAACAATGGCAAATGTAAAATATAGAAGTTTAGAGAAACATGTGTGTGTGTGTGTGTATGTGTGTGTGTGTGTGTGTGTATGTATGTATGTATACAATGGTAAGTTCTAGTCTGATCTAGTCCCCTAAGAACCAAGAAAGGTGGAGGCATCAGTTTCATTCTGTGTCTAGAACACAGCTCTAAAATAGTGGAGAAGAAATGGGTTCATTGTCAAGCAGGAAGAAATTCGGTGTGACATACTCTCACTGTGGAGGGCAAGGTTCTTTAGTGCATCCAGATTCAGATGCTAGTCTTCATTCCTTTGTATCCTAACAAGATTCTATATGAATACTTCTCTCTCTCTCTCTCTCCATTTACATGGAAGGACAGGCTCCTATTGTACAATTATCAGAGCAATAGATCATTTTTTTGCTGGTAATAGCAAGCTTCTGTAAACATTGATGAATAAGAAGTTTCTACACAGAAACACAGTTTATTCTGGAGCCATATAAAAGAGGCCAGGGCCCAGGAACACAGATTTAAGTTACTCCAAATTCCAAGTCCCAACACAGCAACAATTTGGTGAAGTATTTTTATAGTAACAGAACAAAGAAAGCCATAAATCAAGGCACTTTTCAAATGCAGTATAGAAAGGCTCTCATAGCAAAGTGGTGGGGGAAGCTGCTGTAGGCTTCAGGTGCTATTTGACAGCATTCTTAGCCTTAGGTTCTTTGGACACTACCAGTCCAAAGGATTTAGCATAAAGTTATTAGGTCAGTTATGAAAGGGGGGTTATAAATGCTATTCATGGAGTAATGATAATCTGTCTGAGTTGTGATATCCTGGGTTCTCTATGTCACCAAGTTGGCTCAGTCAGGCACCCTTGTGGAAAGTTCAGTGCAGGTGTGGTTTTCAAGAATTTTTCTTCA
Source organism: Arvicanthis niloticus (assembly GCF_011762505.2). Lineage (NCBI taxonomy): Eukaryota > Metazoa > Chordata > Mammalia > Rodentia > Muridae > Arvicanthis > Arvicanthis niloticus. The sequence continues at coordinate 1,035,229 of NC_047666.1, forward strand.
CAGAAACATTGGCTTAAAAAAGTTGTGCTGTCAGGCCACATGAAGCTCATGAAGCTCATGAAGAAGGAAGACCAAAGTGTGGATGCTTCAGTTCTTCTTAGAAGGAGTAACAAAATACTCACAGGAGCAAATATGGAAACAAAGTGCAGAACAGAAACATAAGAAGGGGGGTTGTCTGGAGATTGCCCCACCTGTGTATCCATCCCATATGCAGTCACCAAAGGCAGACAGTGTTGTGGATGCCAGGAAGTACATGCTGACAGGAGCCTGATATAGCTGTCTCCTTAGAACATCTGTCAGAGCCTGACATATACAGAGGTGGATTCTCACAGCTAACCATTGAACTGATCACAGGGTTCCCAATGGAAGAGTTAGAGAAAAGACTGAAAGAGCTGAAGGGGTTTGCAACCCCATGGGGAGAGCATTAATACCAACCAACCAAAGCTCCCAGGATCTAAATCACTAGCCTGGGAATACCTAGGGAGGGACCCATTGCTCCAGTTGTATATGTAGGGGAGGATGGCCTTGTTGGGCATAGGTGGGAGAGGAAGTCCTTGGTCCAGTGAAGGCTGGATGCCCCAATGTGGGGGAATTTGAGTGTGGGGAGGTAGGAGTGGGTGAGCAGGTGGGGGGCACATCCTCATAGAAGCTGGAGGAGGGGGGATGGGATAGGGGATTACTGGGTGGGGGGAGGAAATGGGTTAAGGGAATAACGTCTGAAATGTAAATAAAATAAAAAGTTGTGCTGATTTTAATGTGAATTTGCGAACCTGGGAACTTAGTTAATGAGGTAAGGTTGGCACCACCAATAGTGTTCTTGATCCTTCTACCTCAATTAGTAGTCAAGAAAATGCCCTCAGATTTACTCACAAGACAATCTGCTCACACAAAAAATGCATTAATTTTCTTAATGACCCAGTTAACTCTGATTCTTTCAGCTGCTTGTTGGGTCTCTCAAAGGGCAGCCATGCTACTACTGTCTGTAAGTACATCATAGCATCAGTACTAGTGTCAGGCCTTGGAGCCTCCCTTGAGCTGGATCCTAATTTGGGTCTGTCACTGGACCTCCTTTCCCTCAGTCTCTTCTCCACTTTTGTTTCTGCAGTTCTTTTAGATGGGAACAATTATGGGTCAGCGTTTTTACTGTGGAATGGGAACTCCACCCCTCCACTTGATCCTCTGTCTTTCTACTGGAGGTGGACTCTACAAGTTCCCTCTCCCCACTGTAGGGCATTTTATTTAAGGTTTCTCCTTTTGAGTCTTGAGAGTCTCACACCTCCCAGGTCTCTGGTACCTTCTATAGGGTCTCCCCAACTGCAAACTCCTGAGGTTGCCTGTTTCCATTTTTTTTGCTTGCTCTCAGGGCTTCATTCCTATTTCCCCCACACCCTAATACCTGGTCATGTTTCCCTTTTCCATTTTCTGTCCCCTCTCCCACCTAGGTCCCTCCCTCTCTCTACCTCCGTGATTGTTTTCTTCTCCCTCCCAAGTGGGATTGAAGCATCCTCAATTTGGCACTTCAGCTTATTAACCTTGAGTTCTGTGAATTGTATCCTGGGTATTCTGCACTTTTTTTTGGTTAATATCCACTTATTAGTGAGTACATACCATGCATGTTTTGGGGGGTCTGAGTTGCCTCACTCAGGATGTTATTTTCTAGTTCCATCCATTTGTCAGCAAAACTCATGATGTCTTCATTCTTAATAGCTGAGTAGTATTCTATTGTGTAAATGAACCCTATTTTCTGTATCCATTCTTCTGTTGTGGGACATCTGGGTTGTTTCCACCTTCTGGTTATCACAAATAAAGCCACAATGAACATAGTGTTACAGGTGCTCCTGTGGCATGGTGGGGCATTTTTTAGGTATATGCCCAAGAGTGGTATAGACAAGTCTTCAGGTAGATCTATTGCCAATTTTCTGAAGATCCTCCAGATTGATTTCCAGATTGTACCAATTTGCAATTCCACCAATGGAGGAGTGCTCCTCTTTCTACACATTCTCATCAACATGTACTATCACCTGAGTTTTTGACCTTAATCATTCTGATTGCTGTAGTGTAACATCTCAGGGTCATTTTGATTGTCATTTCCCTGATCACTTAGGACTTTGAACATTTCTTTAAGTGGAAAATGAGAAAGTTTGAACAAAACAAAATGATAATTTCTCCTAAGTGACAACTGTTACTGAAGTCCACATATGTGCTGGATGCCCCCTTCTTTCTGCTTTGCCTCTTACTGTGCCCACCTATGAAGACTTTTGAATGTGTTGAAGTAGTTTCCTTATCTTACTTTAGTGAATCCTACTATCTTTATATGCCATATGATGTCATGTTGGTTTTAATTCCTTTTTCATTGTACTTGACCTTTCTCATGCCAAAAGCCTGATTCCTGGCACCAAGGAACCAGTCTAGTATTAACTAAGAAATAACTTTCATTGTCTACTGGTTTTACAAAAGGTTATGCTAATATAGAATATTTTTATTTTAATATTATGTATAGTAAGATAGGAACTACTGAGAACATCTGTGACAGTGCTGCCTTACTTCTCATCTGGACACTCTGAAAGACACTAGTGTGTTTTCAGACTTTCTTTGTTCCCACCTGTTTTCAGCCTTAGGTTGGACCCTCAAGCTTTTCCCTCCAGCGTGGTAGTGTTCTGAGTGGCTGAGTTTTAGGAATGCTAGAATATGCAGGTGAATCTCATCAGAAGTGATGGGGCTTTTTTCTAATGTATTCTCCTAGTTGATATATGGATTCTGAATTTGTTTCTTAATACATTTCAAATTATTTTGTTGTACCATGTATAACCAGTTTGTTTCTGATATATTTAATTTTCCTTAAATATTATTAATTATTCTTTCTATAAACATTAAGAATATCTTAAATAATAATATAATAAATAATATGTTATTTAATTAAGTTATATAATTAATATAATAAAGAATAGTTATAGCTGGATGTGGTGCTGTTGTCCTGAGACTCCAACACTTGGAGGACAAGGCAGGAGGATTGCTACCAGTTCATAGTAGCCTTCGGTACAGAGTGTATTCCGGCCAGCTTTGGGTACCTTTCCAGGGTGAGGACTTGACTCAAAAGCTCAAAACAAAAGCCAATAGTACAAAAAGAAAAAAAAGGAGGAGGAGTAGAGGAGGAGGAGTGGAGGAGGAACAGAAAGAAGAGGAGGGGGAGCAAGATGAGGAGGAAGAGGAAGAAAAGGAAAAGGAGAAGGCGGGGAAGAGAGATTAGATTTTTGCACCTCAGGTCTTTGGGTCCCATTCATGATGATCTTTACCTCTGGGAGATAGAGACCTTGACTTAATTTCTGTTTAGGGAGAAGGTCTTGAACTGCTTCTACCCTTCCTAGCCTCCCTTTCTCCTCTCCTCTCTACCATCTCCTCTCTCTCATCTCTTCTTCCTCTTCCTCCCTCTTCTTTTATTTTTTCCTTCCCTCTTCCTATCTCTTTCCCTGTCTATTCCCTTCCTCTCTCCACCATTCTTCCCCCTGCCCTTCCCTTCTTATTCCTTCCTCTCACCTGTCTATTCCCTCCCCTGCTCCTCCTCTCCTGTCTTTTCTCCCCTTTACTTCCCTATTTCTCCTCAATTTCCTGCCCTGTTCTTTTGCATGTATATTTGGTGTGTGTGTGTGTGTGTGTGTGTATGTGTAAGCATTTATTTACATGCGTATGGACAAATGTGTATGTGGATGCATTTGTATCACATATACCTGTATGTGAAGACCTGAAGGTAATGACACATATTTCCTGGATGACTGTTTTTAAACAGGATCTCTTGTTGAACTTGAAAAGTTCAGCTAGGTTGGCTAGCTATGATGTCCCAGGAGCACCCCGCCTTCACCTCCTGAGTCCTAAGGTTAGAGGCAGTGCCACAGGTACCACCTGCCAATATTGCTAGAGTTACATACCATGATTAGTCTTCCAAACTTTAATTCTTTGAGTGGACATAAAGATGGATTGTTATAGCAAAAAATTCTGCTTTTATTATAAACCATTTTTATATTTAAAGCAATATATATTTGTGTATATGCAGATATATTTTATATCATGATATAAAAATTAGGTCACAATAACAATGTGTCAAGTCTTAAAGTAACCTTTAGATTTATGAATATAAAGTTGGAGTTAATATTTAATTATTGATTTACCCTAATGATATAAAACCTATAATGTGTTATTATGATTAAATATTGATAGTTTACAATCCTGCCCATATTTTGAGGAATGTAGATGAAATGTCCTTGCCTCTCACTCTGACATTGTTGTCTGTTAATGGTGACATCATATACATCATTCTGTGTGGATGAGGAAACAGTACTTCATGCTAAAGCCTGAATCCTGTGGTTTCACTTTATTAAATAGTAGTATTAACGCTGTTTTACTTTCTAGTACTTTTATATTGGTAATCATTGTAGTTCACTTTCTTGATTGAACAGACACACAGAATCAAATATGCTACCATCTGATAGCCACACCCTGGTACTCTAATTAGTTCTGGTGTGATGTGATGGTGGTTGTAACATGTATGGTACAGATCTAGCTCTGTGGCCACGGATAGCTTCCAGTAGTCTCCTGAGCTGACTGGCTGTTCAGCAACCATGATGTTCACATTCAGCCTTACTTTATTTCACTAATACCTTAGTTAGATATTAAAAGCACAAACTCTTAATTGTTGTGGTAAATATTAATTTCAGTTGGGGATTTCTACCCTGCCTTTGATCATTCAGTTCCCAGATTAAAAAAAAATGTACAACTTTTATATTTATAACAGGACTTTAAAGCACTAAAGTGGTACAGATATCAACCCTCTACTCTATTTTGTCTACTTCCTTGCAAATAACACCGAGTTATAATTTGCCATGTTTTCCCTGGGTTCTAGTCATTCCAACTGGCCAGCCCTCATGGTCATGTTTTCCCGAATCACCTACCCCATGACATCTTCTCTCTCCATATTCTCTCTCCTCCTGCTCTCCTGCTTCAGATCCCAAGTCCTGGATCCCAAAACTCCACCTATATATCTTCTGCCCAGCTATAGGCTTTAGGCATCTTTATTCTCCAATCAGGGATAACTGGGGGGCAAGGGCACATAGCATCACCTGGGTCTATGTGAGTCTCTGGGAGCAACCAGTGTGAATATTTAGTATTACAATACATAGCAACAGACCAAACCTCAACATCTGATAAATTCAAAGCTAGTGATGATGATGATAATTATTATTACAGCAGAACTGAAAAGCACCATCATCAGTTTAAAGTTGAGCTTCTAATACTTAAGGTGTATGTTTCAGTATAAAATTGTTGAAAGAGGTTTTTAAGTTCTAAAACCAATTGATCTTTTTCTCTGTTCTCCCCTCTCTTACTTGCCTTTTGTCTCTTACTTCCTAATCTTTTTTGCTCTTCATCATTAGATAACTTTATATTAATAAATGCAATTATAATATGAAAATTGAATCCTGTGTGCTTAGAGAACCATGAGATGCTTTCCTTCATATTGTTTTAAGACGCTGTTGACCTTAAGTGTGTGTGTGTGTGTGTGTATGTATAAAGTGTTTTATCTGTGTATTAGGGGTACTAGCAATATTTTTACAAAACCCCATAAAAACTAATCCATATAGTTCATAAAACATGTGCAAGAATATTTGCATTATGGTACCATGTCAAAACTGTACAATTTCGATGCCAAAAAAAAATTCACCAGCAATACAAAAGTAGTAAAAGGATTCATTATCAAGTTCAGAATACAAATAAAATCTCTACTATTAGTAAATCTTTTAAAAATATTTTCTTTTAATTTTTATTTTATCTGAATGTGTATTTGTTTTCATGTAAGCCTGTGGTGTGCCACTTGGGTGTCTGGTGCATACAAAGACCAAAGGAGGGTATCAGATCCCAGGGGGCTAGAGTTACAGGTGGTTGTGATCGGCAATGTGGGTGCTGGTAGCTGAGTCCAGGTCTTCTGGAAAAGCAGCCAATACTTTTAAGCACTGAGCCATCTCTACAACCCCACTAGAAAATCTTTTCCATTGAGAATGTTTTACTCACTTTATTGTGCCTCAAAAATTGTTTTTGTTCAAAAAAAAGTTTTAAAACTTCTCTAAGTAGATAGAAACTCATTAGAAACTTTTCTTTTATTTATATTCTTTTTTTTTATTTAAACTTTTTTTTGCACTCCAGATTTCATTCCCCTCCCAGTCTACCCTCCAACTGTTCTACATCCCATACCTGCTTTCTGCCCCGTCTCCCTGGAGGATGTCCCTATTCCTCCCCACCAGACCCTAAACTCCCTGGGCCTCCTGTCTCTTGAGGGTTAGGTGCATCTTCTCTGACTGAACCCAGATCCAGCAGTCTTCTCTTGTATATGTGTTGGGGGCCCCATATCAACTGGTATATGCTGCCTGGTTGGTGGCCCAGTGTTTGAGAGATCTCCAGGGTCCAGGTTAATTGAGACTGTTGGTCCACTTACAAGGTCACCCTTCTCCTCAACTTCTTCCACCCTTTCCTAATTCAACCACAGAGGTTAGCAGGTTCTGTCATTTGATTGGGTGCAAATATCTTCATCTGACTCTTTCATCTGCTTGTTGGGTCTTTCAGAGGCAGTCATGCTAGGTCTCTTTTTGTGAGTGCTCCATAGCCTCAGTAATAGTATCAGGCCTTGGGGCCTCCCCTTGAGCTGTATCCCACTTTGGGCCTGTCCTTGGATCTTCTTTTCCTCAGGCTTCTTTCTATTTCCTTCCCTGCAGTTCTTTCAGACAAGAACAATTGAGGGTCAGAGTTTTGACTGTGGGATGGCAACCCCATCCCTTACTTGATGCCCTGGCTTTCTGCTGGAGTTGGGCTCTATAAGTTCCCTCTCCCCACTGTAGGGCATTTTATCTAAGGTCCCTCCCTTTAAATCCTGAGAGTCTCTCACCTCCCAGGTCTCTAGTACATTCTAGAGGGCTCCCCCTAACTACCTTCAGCCTCCTACCTCTGGAGGTTGCCTGTTTTCATTTTTCTCCTGCAGGCCCTCAGGGCTTCACTCCTTTTTGTCCACCCAATAACAGATCATGTCTTGCTCTCCTCTCTCCCCTGTCCACTTTTTCTCCCAGGTCCCTTCCTCCTTCCCTCCCCCCACCCTTGTGATTGCTTTCTTTTCCCTCCCAAGTGGGACTAAGGCATCCTCACTTGGGCCTTTCAGCTCGTAGACATTTTGAGTTCCTTGGACTGTATCATGGGTATTCTGTGCTTTCTTTCTTTTTCTTTCTTTCTTTCTTTCTTTCTTTCTTTCTTTCTTTTCTTTCCTTCTTCTTTTTTTTGAATAATATCCACTTATTAGTGAGTACATACAATGCATGTTCTTTTGGGTCTGAGTTACCTCACTAAGTATGATATTTTCTGGTTCCATCTATTTACCTGCAAAACCCCAGAATGTCCTTATTCTTAATAGCTGAGTAGTATTCCATTGTGTAAATGATCCACATTTTCTGTATCCATTCTTCTGTCATGGGACAACTGAGTTGTTTCCAACTTCTGGCTATCACAAATATGGCTGCTATGAACAGAGTGGAACATGTGCCCCTGTGGTATTGTGGGGCAAGTTTTGTATATATTCCCAAGAGAGATATTGCTGGTTCTTCAGTTAGATCTAAGTCTAATAATCAATTAGAAATCTTGAATCTGACATAGCCTTACCACAATCATATTTCTTGGTGTCTGTAATTATATTTACTTTTACTTAACAAGCATAACTGAGAGTGATGTTTTCAGGTACATAATCAGTTAGGAGTGAATATGCTCAGTAGATTTTTTTCAAATATCTGTCAATAATACCGGCATTTAGGAAAGTGCTTCATATACAAAATGATGATACAGGAGAGGAGGATTAAGGAGAAGAGAAAAGCAAGAGGAGATTGTTGAGTTTAATCTTGTTAATTAGAGTCTGATAATTATTAAGCACATATAGTAAAAATAGTAAGAATATTATCACCTCAATAAATAACTAAGTTCTTTGAAGGTATTTTTTAGTGTTTACGTAGATAATTCTATGGCTAAGGAAATAGCAGTGTCTGATTCGGCAAAAGAATTTATTATTTTCAGTCCAAACAAAAATATCTAAAACTAAAACAAATCAAAATGTATAACAACAATAACAACAACAATAAGAAAAAGAAGACAACATCAATAAACTAAGAGTAGGGTTCTATACATTTTATTGGTTGGTATTATTTAGGAATCTATCAGGATATTCTTGACAGTGCTTCCTACTCAGATTTTACTAAGAAGTTCTCCACTGAAGAATCTATAGCCCTAGAAAAGGAGAACTATCCACAGGGTGTGATAGACTTTTAGTACTCACTTTGAATTTTAATGGATTAAGGTAGACTTCAAATAAATACCACATGATGATTTAAGATTAATTGGTATGTGGCTTGTGAGTGCCAGTTAAATATTAAAAGCTTATTGGAAATTTAATCTTGGTATTTTTCCTGTCACAATAACACAAGTAAAGGAACCACAATTCTCATATTCATGTTCTATAAAAATATTTCATATGAGTTCAGGGATCTTTGCCTAAGAAAATCTGTGTCAGAGAGGAGGATCATTATCCTCTGAGGTCTATTAAGAATTATTTATTGAATAACATACAATGCCAAAAAAAAAAAAAAAAAAAAAAAAAAACACGGGCTGTTGGTAAGTGAAGAATTATAAAGTAGCCTATCTTTTAAAAACATTTTATATATCTAGAACATAAGGAATAAAGAAATTAAGCCGTTTTCCTGGGTCTACTGACAAAATCATGGTGATTGATCTTTTCATCTTAGAAAACTTTTGAATAATTTTTCATATTAGAAAATATTTTATTGAACAAATATAGAGTTATACCGTGATCCATCTTTCTGTCCTTCCCTCTGTTTCTAACCTCCATCCTTTTCTCCTATTCATGATAGAATGCCCTTATGGGCTCTATTTTACAAGGAGATGTGTATCAAACTTAGATAATTGGACTTGAATAATAAGGAAAAAATGTAGACATTAAGATCCCATAAATAGAACTAGCAGTTACATGCACTGTAACGAACCAATGTCTGACTGTCCTTAAGCTGCAGCAGTGAATTACCACAATGGTCCTGCTGCCAAGCCAAAAATTAAAATAAGAAATCCCACATACCCCTGACAAACAAGAATGTCTTCAAGCCATTAATCTAAGAGTTTTACCACATTGGCTGAAGAAGGCTTGGAACCCTTCCAACACCAGCTTAGAGTCAGGTTTCAGCACGGATTGTTATCTTAGCCTTCCATCCGTGTCTTAAATCATACATTCACTCTAGTGCCCAGAGTTTATTCTTAGCTAAAGCCCCTGGCAATTAAATAACAGAAATATTGGAAGTCAAACTTCAGTTAACGAACACCATGCTGCATCCCAATTTAAAAAGTATTCAAAACGTACTGTTCCTTTTTGTCTCCTAAATATGTCCACTGCAGCGTTGGTATCAGGACTTTCTGCACATTCCATACTTTTCTTTCACTGGAACTGACTTGGTTTGTCACTCATATCTTGCTCAGACCTCAGCAACATTCCTTGTTCTTTAACACTGAAAGGAGAAATAGACATGAAGCTATAATCAGACCTAGTAAAGCTCTTCCTGAGCTTGAATTGGGACATTCTCAGGATTGACTTTTATCTGTTATTCTTTATGTTGTCGGGAAGGATAAGTCAAACATTGTTAAAGGCCTGTTTCCTCCACGTATTGATCCATCGATGCTTTTTTTTGGCATTGACAGTTACTTCATTTTCTTGAACTCTAACTGAAAGATGTTTAGTTTATCTTGTTATGCTGTGCAGAAGGCCCACTTGCGTCACCATGTGGATGCCCAGATTGACTTGCCTCTTTCGGTGTATTTCAAATCTCACACATGCGAGTAGATTGAAATCACTGCATTTTTTTTTCTAACTGATTTTTAAAAACAGAGTCAGAATGACTGAGTAAAGAATTTTTTTTTTCAATAGTGCTGCACTAAGATCCAGCATTGACATGCCTGTCTGCAGTGTTAGGGAACTAAGAACCATATGGCTTCTGGTTTATACTCCCTGAATCAGCGTAATTGCATCTGCATACTTATTAGCTTGTATAAGTGTGTTTCCATTGCATTTTAGTTGTTGATATTTTGTTATAAAAATTTCAGTCCACACTGAGGCATCACATATTCAAGGAGCTCTGGGCACTAACCCTAGGTTTCCCTACAACTTAGATGATAAAAATCAAATAATTCCTAGGAGAGGCTCTGCTTTACTCCCAGAACCTGTGTGTGCTAGGAGAGATAAGTAGATGAGTTTGAGGTTCAGGAAGAAAACACTACATGTCCCAGCCAGTTTGGGTTACATAGCAACACCCTGTGTCAAAGAAAAGAAAGGGTAGGGGTTTGGGCTATGTCATGATGCTAAGTGCACAAAAGCCATGCTTTCTTCTTGCTCATTATTGGACTTTCTATATGTAAATAAATAAAATGAGTTAAGCTAATTGTACATTCTGGACAGTTCTTTCTGAATGCAGTTCTTTTTAAACAAAGAATTTGTATAACAAAAATGTACTGCAACTTCATTGAAAATATTTTAGCTATACTTGATTTATATTGTTTTATATTAATACATATTATAAAATGTTTTTATTATAGGATAAAAGCACTGGTGTATCTACCATAGAAACCAGATTAAAATTCTGTGTAGAGATTTACATACATTATAGGTACACATATAATATGTAGGCATGTATGTATTTACTTGTTATTTCTATAATTTAATTGAGACTATTAATGAATTTTAACTTCTCAGTGATTTGAAGTAGTGGACAAGTAAATATGAAATGTAAGGTTGAGATTTCTATGGATTGCAATGATTAATATTTCAGTGGTTTAGTATAACTGAAATTACAGCATCACTGGAAGTCAGTTACAAACTCCTCTATGTTATATATTGACAAGCCACTATAATATGTCCTCATTGGCTTCTTGGCTATGACTTCTTAATGGAATTTCATAATTAATGGGGATATTTTGAGTTAGTTTATTTCAAGGATGTCAAATTATGGTCCATTACATTGTTTATTTCACTCTTAGGTTTTAATGGGGTTGTTAGAGTTTTTATCCATACTAAAGTGTAGGTTTCCACTGAGTGTCCAAAGCTATATCAATTTGATATAGGGGAAGGATGTTACTGTCCTACAAGATTGATGCTGGTGTCTTTGTCCTGCTTTCCCTGGATATCTTTTCTGCTTTTTTCCTGACACCTAAAAGAGTTGATCGTGTTCTGTTTTCAAGTGACAACATGCTGTTCTTTTCGTATTATCTCTTAAGTAAACTCGGTGCATCATCTTTATTAGAGGAAACCCAGTTATACTTGACTATGTTATGTGATTTAAAACAATCTCATCATTGATGTCATTTAAGAACAGATTCTTAAATACTTTTGAATACTTGTGGTACTGCATACTACTAAATATTTTATTAGGTAAAATATAATACTCATGCTGGGGTCACCTCATTTTTTGTTTAAAATTATATTGTTTGGCAAAGAGATAGAACAGACTATCATTTTAACTAAGTCAATAATTAAATTCAGTTAACTATTCTTTGGAGTCTCAGAACTACACTTGAATTATATATTGTCAATACCATGTTATAACTTACATTTAGTCTTCTTTTTCTTATTACTTTGGTCATTCAGATAATAAATTTATTGGGTGGAGGAAAGAATTCTATATTTATTTTTTCTGTATGTTTGGTACAGATTCTCACTCACTAAAACTTTATAATATTTTCAAACATTCTATTTCATACAAATACTTTTGGAGACACCCCTGGTCTTTCTTTATGACTTGATTTCTGGGCTGCTACAAAAAAGTCCTCATACACTGCATGGCCTTGGGTGAATTCATTGCTTTAGCATGGGAGAAACATACTTTACTTCTGGTCATTGCAGCAACATGTGCTGCTGTTGTAATTACTAAATGGTACTCCAGTGGCATGGAAGACGGTCTTGATTTTAGAACAGCTTCATTGATTACCAAGAAGACATTTATTCATTGCAGTTTGTTCCAGCTTATAAGAGAAAGAATACTGCTTTTGGGCTGAAATCCAAAACACCACTTAGGGTTCTTCCATTAATAAAAATCCAGAAAACTGGGTCAGCTATAGCAGACACTCAGTGTTATCAAGTTATTATTGAAGAGTACAACATATTAGCTACTTTTTTGATAGTTGTGTAAAATTTTTACCTTAATAGAAAATGACTGGATTTTGGAGTTTTTGTAGTTCTTTTTAGTAAATGAAATCTAGTTACTGCTCTTATGGAAAGTTTATAAAAACCTGAGAAATGCTAAAGAAGCTACATGGTTGAAGCACCCTATCTCAGCACTGCAGACACTTACAAAATGCTGCACACTGCTTTCTACTGTTTGCTACTGAACCTGAGGTATAGGAGACTGAAGACTACAACCGGGGCAGTGAGGATGCAACACTGTGCTTCAGAATTAATATATCACTGTAATGAGTAACAGGCTCTTGCATTGAAAACTCAACGTGATATATTGGTGGCTTTTCAATGCTTTGTTCTTTCTAAATATATTTATATACCTCATCTCAGATTTTCTAAATTTGAGACTAGGAATGAGTTTTTTTTAAAGGGTGCATTTTAGGAATAATCTATTTTCAATGTGTAAAAATGTTATGATTTAATATATCATCATATTTTAAGTCTTTGAGTAAACTTGTAATTCTTACTTTTCTTGAGTTCACCATTGTGGTGCTGATTTTAATAGCACGTCTTTACCAGTTACAGCAACAGCAAACCAACAGCAACATAATAATAAAACAATCTAACAAAGTAACCCTGGGAGTTTTCTTAGGCTCTTCTCTGTGCTGTTCTTGCAGTTTTGACCCCCAACATAATTATTGATTGTCTACCCAAAATAAACTAAGCTCCTTAACCTGCCATGGCTTTTTCTGACCTCCTACAGGATTCTTGTTCTGTCACTTTCAAACTGCCTGGTCTATATGCTCATTCCCTTCATTAAGCAATTCTTAGGGAGATCCTGTTTACCCAGAGACTTCACCTCTCCCAGAAGATTGCTTCCATTCTGCTCACGTGTCACCTCCTCCACACTCAGTACATTCACCTTCGATCTCATCCCTCTGATTGTACAAAGCACATCACTATCCTGGACCATCTCATCTGGCTGTTTCATTTCTTGTTGGTGCTTGTTGGATTAAGTTGACTAGGCTGCATTATGCTTTCTTCCACTGCCTGTGTATATAAGAGTAGCCTCATTTTAAAAAAATCATTTGGAAATATACTAAACTGTTTTTGTGTTCTGGAGAAATATCACTCAGACTGAAGTGTAACAAGTTGGATCCAACTTCCTCCCTTGGTTGCACAGGCAATCTTCCAATTTTGCAGTTTACCAGGAGACAGCCTCTTGGCTGCAGCTGTTCCTCTGCCCCTCCTGATGTTTTTACCTTTTTTTTCCTAAGACATGCCATGGAGTGTTAGTAATAACCACTTTCAGAGCACCTTCTTATGTGCATGCAACAAGATGGAAACAAGTTGTATTTGAGCTAGAATGAAGTGGAGACATGTATGGGACATGTACATATGTATGAAGAGATATTTCCAAGACTTGTAACTTTCTGTGCATGTGTTTTTATGAATCAAAACCAACCATGGAGTTGTTCTTGCTGATTCTCTAATCATAAGAAGAAAGACAATCCAAGAACAATGCTTTCCATGCACAGCGTGAAACACGGGCTTTGGTGAAATTGGTTATTTATAAATTGAGCTACATGTTAAAAGAATTTGTAATTCTTTAAAAATGATTCTGACAGCACTGGCTTGCTGTGTCAGAATGGAAGGTAGCTCACCTGGTAGCCATAAAAAAGCAGTGTTCACAACCCAATAAATTGTAGGCCAAGTGAGCTGAGGGTTAGGAATTTCATTTTTCCTTCCAGTTTGACTCATGTAACATTTGTGTTTTCTCATGACTAGATGATGAGAGTCTCTGTTATGTATCACATCATCCACTGTCTGAACTGAAGATACATAGAAAACAACATGCTTAACACAGCCACCACCAGATTAGTTAATGCCCTCCATTGTGTTTAATTATTTATATTTTTTTTTTTCTTGGAGTAAGTTATATAACTCTAACTGCATTTATAGTTTTTGAGACCAGGTCTCACTCTGTATCCCAATTTGGTCTTGAACACATGTCTCTTCTCCTGTCTGAGCCTTCCAAATTCTGGGATCACAGGCACAGATAGCATGGTCAGCATAAGTTCTATACATGTTTATAGATTTAAAAAATTTTTTTCTTAGCATTTTAGCTCTTTCTAAACTTTCTAGTTAAGAGTTAGAGACTTCTTTTATTTAAAAAGAATTTGTTTTATCAAACACCATTTTTATAAACAATGCTTTATATTAAAAATAACATTTTAATATAATCATTTATTATTTAAGCACTGAAAGATATTTCTTGATAATTAAAGGTCCGTTAAATTAGGTTTATTTGAATATTAATTTAAAAAAATCTTTTTTATATAAATCAAAAGGCATACTTTTCTGCCCTCTGCTGATCACTATGTGCAACTGCAAGTGTTTTGTTCTGAACAAAGGCAAATGCAGTAATTTCATTATTAAGTGAACAGAAGTCTTAGATGTTGATGAGACTCTTACATTTTTGGGTATATATTGTTATTTGGCATCTAGTTGGCTTATTAGCCTTTAAAAGTGAAGTTAAAAATAACATTTTAGTCATCTAATCTAGGCCCAAGCACTGAGCAGATCCTGGGTGGCAGCTCTGCACCCAACCTCACAAAACCAAGAGAAAGGAGGGCTCCCAGGAGCTCTATCCTGGGCAGTATCTCAGATAAGGAGACAGCAACACTTTCCAAACAGGGAGTACCTGGGACCCAAGGAAAACCAGGAGTTCACTTCTGGCCCGGAGCACTGGTTCCATCTGGTCTGGGCCCGAGCACAGAGCAGATCCCGGGCAGCAGCTCTGCACCCAACCTCACAAAACCCAGAGGAAGTGGAGCTCCAAGGAGATCTAACCCGGTCAAGCAGTGAGCAGATCTTGGCCTCAGCTCTAACCTCAGCAGTAACACGGACCCCAAACAGTTCATACCCAACCAAGAAAAAGTCAGGCTCCAGTCAGAGACAGTACAGATAGCACCAAGGAGATCGAGATGGTGAAAGGCAAGTGCAAGAACATAAGCATCAGCAACCCAGGGTACTTGGTATCATCAGAACTCAGTTCTTTCACCTTAGAAAGTTCTGAATTCCCCATATCACCAGGAAAGCAAGAGTCAGATCTAAAATCACTTCTAATGATGATGATAGAGGACTTTAAGAAGGACATAAATAACACTCTTAAAGAAATTGAAGAGAACACAGGTAGAAGCCCTTAAAGAGGAAACACATTAGTCCTTTAAAAAATTCCAAGACAACACAAACAAACAGGAGAAAGAATTGAACAGAACCATCCAGAACATAAAAATGGAAGAAGAAACAATAAAGAAATCACAAAGGGAGACTACCCTAGAGATAGAAAACCTAGGAAATAAATCAGGAGTCATAGACAAAAGCATCATCAACAAGAGAACATAGTAAAAGCAATATACAGCAAACCAGTAGCCAACATCAAACTAAATGGAGAGAAACTTGAAGCAATCCCACTAAAATCAGGTACTAGACAAGGCTGCCCACTTTCTCCCTACCTATTCAATATAGTACTGGAAGTCCTAACCAGAGCAATTAGACGACAAAAGGAGGTCAAAGGGATACAAATTGGAAAGGAAGAAGTCAAAATTACACTATTTGCAGATGATGTGATAGTATACTTAAATGACCCCAAAAACTTCCACCAGAGAACTACTAAACCTGATAAACAACTTTAGCAAAATCCTGGGTATAGAAATAACTCAAACAAATCAGTAACCTTCCTCTACTCAAAAGATAAACAGGCCGAGAAAGAAATTATGGAAACAACACCCTTTACAATACTCACAAATAATATAAAATACCTTAGTGTGAATCTAACCAAGCAAGTAAAAGACCCATATGACATGCACTTCAAGCCCCTGAAGAAAGAAATCGAAGCAGATCTCAAAAGATGGAAAGATCTCCCAAGCTCATAGATTAGAAGGTTTAATATAGTAAAAAAATGGCTATCTTGCCAAAAGCAATCTACAGATTTAATGCAATCCTCATCAAAATTCCCACTCAATTTTTCACAGAGATAGAGCAATCCTAAAAATCATTTGGATTAAAAAAAAACAAAACCAGGATAGCTAAAACTATTCTCAACAATAAAAGAACTTCTGGGGGAATCACCATCCCTGACTTCAAGCTGTACTATAAAGCAATAGTGATAATAACTGCATGGTATTGGAACAGAGACAAGCAGGAGGATGAATGGAGTAGAATAGAAAACCCAGAAATGAACCCCCATACTCATGATCATTTGATCTTTGACAAAGAAGCTAAATCCATTCAGTGGAAAAAAGATAGCATTTTCAACAAATGGTGCTGGTCCAACTCTAGGTCAGCATGCAGAAAAATGCAAATTGATCTATACATATCTCCTTGTACAAAGCTCAATTCCAAGTGGATCAAGGACCTCCACATACAACCAGCTACACTGAAACTACTAGAAGAGAAAATGGGGAAAAGGCTTGAACACATAGGCACAGGGGAAAAGTTCCTGAACAGAACACCAATGGCTTATGCTCTAAGATCAAGAATTGACAAATGGGACCTCATAAAACTGCAAAGCTTCTTTAAAGCAAAGGATACCATCAATAGGACAAAGCAACAACCAACAGATTGGGAAAAGATCTTTACCAATCCTATATCTGATAGAGGGCTAATATCCAAGTTATACAAAGAACTGAAGAAAATAGACTCTAGGCAATCAAATAACCCTATTAAAAATGAGTTACAGGGCTAAACAAAGAATTCTCATCTGAGGAAACTCAAATTTTTGAGAAGCACCTAAATAAGTGTTCAGCATTTCTAGTCAGCAGGGAAATGCAAATGCAAGCAACACTGAGATTCCCCCTCACACTGGTCAGAATGGCTAAGATAAAAAACACAGGTGATAGCAGATGTTGGCAAGGATATGGAGAAAGAGGAACACTCCTCCATTGTTGTTGGGATTGCAAGCTGGTACAACCACTATGGAAAGCAATCTTGTGGTACCTCAGAAAATTGAACATAGTGTTACCTGAGGACACAGCTATACTACTCCTGGGCATATACCAAGCTGCCTTACCTCAAGTTTCTAGACCTTGTGGGATAAAGAATCGAAAAGAGAAACTGTGTCTCTTGTATTCTTCTTAAAGGTGACTAGCTATTAGGACTAGTAACACACCCAGAGAGGTGTTAGAATTATGTCAAATATCCTAATCAGGTACTAGTCTAGAAACCAATCCAATATGGGAAATAACAGTCTACTTTTGGAAGACTGGATCTAGACTTTTCAGAGACATATTTGAAAGCTAGATGTAGCTTGCTATGATGTTAGGATAGCAAGGGATAATGTTGGGACAGGATTTGGATTTTGAACAAGGGTTAGTGCATGTTTTAAGGCTCTTTGAATTCCCAAGCTAAAATTGGCTATGTCTCTTCTACAGTATTTATTGTAAGTTGCATTGACTGTATAATTTCCAATTATGTTAGTGTGTTGAAACCTGGCATGTCTGTTATGGGGGTCTATCAACCAGCTTTTGTCTCACTTCCCTGAGTATTAGAAAACCTTGATTCTAAAAAAAAAGCTTGAAAGTGCTGGAAGAAGTGAGTTAGGCTTTAAGCAGAAGCAAGAGGGTAGCAGGCTTGATTATTGCTGGTATAACAGCTTTAATTCCATTAATTGCTAGCACTACTGCTTCTGCAATAGCATTGACAGAAGGAGTTAAGACAGCTATTTTTGTTAACCATCTAGCAAAAAATGTTACTAATGTATTGAGTATACAAAAGGATTTATATAGGTTTATGGAACAACAAATGATGCTCTATAACCCATTCAAATTATCTGAAGGAGGTTCGAGGTTCAAGAATTAGGAACCATCCCAAGTGTCATGACAAGTATAAGTGGAGTACTGTTACTTTTGAAATAGATAATGATTGTCATTATAATTAGAAAAAAGTTTAAAGACACCTGTAGGATATTTGACATAATCCTAACTCCTCTCTGGGTGTGTTAAATTTGCATAGTGAGATTAATAATTTAAAGAATGCTGCTCTGTTGACCTTTGATACTACAGATAATGCCAATAAAATTATCCATGGCCTGAGCTCAGTATTTCCATTTTGGTCAAACCTCAGGAATGACATATATAGCTTGACCAGGCTTGCACTTCTTGTCCTGAGGATACTTTTATTCCTGCCCACTGTGTTAAAGCTTATCTTTAACAACATCAACATGCTGGCATCCAAAATACATGGATTAAACCCAAAAATGGACCCCCAGACAGAGTTATTAAATTAACAGGCTGGAAAGCCAAGGACGGGTAAGATTCTGTGCAGAGCCTTACCAACCTAAGACAGAAGTGCATTGCCTTTGATAATGCATATTCCATGACAGGTAAAGAAGGCATTCTTGTCTGAATGACCTAAGACAGGCTCAGTCTTGTTAATGAAATAAAAAAGGGGGAGAGGTGGAGAGCCTTTGGGGTTGCTTGGAAAGAAGCTGACATGGGTTAAGGACAAGGAAATGGGCTGCTTGGCAGGAATATGACATTTGTCAAGGACAAGGAAGTAGGCTTCAAGCAGGAATTTGACATTAGACTAGAACAAAGAAGTAATTTCAGGTAGGAATCTAAACCATAGATCACAACAAAGAAGTAATCTCAGGCAGGAATCTAAATATTAGGCCAGGACAAAGAAGTAATTTCAGACAGGAATCTAAATTTTAGGCTAGAACAAGGAAGTAGGCTTCAGATATGAAAATGACCTTGGGCTAGGATAGGGAAGTAGGCTTAGATACTTTGGTCATCCTGATAAACCTTTAGTAAGTGGGAGTTCATGGGAGTGTTGACATAACTGGGTTTAATGCCTTGCTTTTTCTTTGGCTATTTGTGCTTATTTTATTGCTTGTTCCTCAACTATTTGCATCTATTGTATTGCTAGACCCTCAACTTAGAACTGAGCTTAATACAGGCATCTAATCAAAATGGTGTAAAAGCATAAAGCAAGAGGGGGTTTAGGATAGGGGGTTCTAGGGAGGGGAAATGGGGAAAGGGAATGACATTTGTATTGTAAATAAATAAAATATCCAATTTAAAAAAAAAAAAGAAAGAGCAAGATCAAGAACTGTGGGCTGTGAACCAGACTAAGAGGGAATCTGTCAATATGGAAGACCTACCCTTACAGCACAGGAGTTAAAGTCTTGATGCTACCATCATCAGTCCTGGAAGATTAGAAAGACATGAGATCCTCATTAAACAAAGCATAAACACCAGATATGTCATGGAAACTTAGTGGAGGGAAGGAAGTATGCAGGCTTAAGGTTTTCTGTAGACAGCCAGGAACCTTCTGAATTTCCTTTCCAGAAAACTCCAGATGTAAAGGATCCTCATTCAGTACTTAGTATCAGTCAGAAGAAACATGCTCTCTTAATCTTCTCTTCTCTTCAGACGTGTGAGATGAAAATGGAGCAGGTAGGCAGGAGATGATGTCCCTCCCCTGGACCTTTCTCTGGTCTCCCCATTCCCTACTGAGGTGTGATTTCATCAGCCAAAACTTCAGGCTTCAAGGATACTGTCTTTATTTCACATTTAGTACTATTTTTCTGTGATCACCTAAAAAAGACGACTACACTGTTCCTCTGTTTTGTTACTGTGTATTTGTATGATGCTAGAATCTCTTCATATACTTCAGTGAAAGCAAAATATTATAAAGGAATGAATACAGAAGTAGATTTGACAGTTCAGCTTTCTACTGCCAAGATAAATATTAAATATGTTTGCAAAAACTTCCAACAGTTTTTTTTAGGGGAAAACGATAGCTATTTTTTTTTATAAACATGCTATTTATATTAACATGTTTATTACTGTTGTTTTAAACTTAACTAATGAATGTTTTTAATTTCTCCTTTATCTTTTAACCCTGCAAATACAAATGGTTCTGTAATTATAACCCATGTTAATAAAAAATAACATTTTATTTTTAAATTTTTATAATTTATTGCTATCATTTTATGGGTGTGGGTGATATATGTCTGGGTGGGACATGTGTGCCCTGATGCACCCATGGAGGTCAATGTTCCTGAGGCTTAAATGATGTTGTCAAACTTGAATAACAAGTGACTTTACCAGTTGAAGCATTTCAACCCATCTTACTAAAGAAAAGTCATAGAGCTACCTACTCCCAAATATCTCATTGCTCCTATTTATAAGTAGCAGATGTCAAATAATCAGTAACTAGTCGTATTTGTGAGATGGAGGTCTTAAAACCTCAAAGCTATCAGAAATTGTGGACTAACTCAGTTTGTCCTCCTTGTTGCTGAGAATATTTTGGAGTAAGTACAGTGTGGGAGAAGGTAAAGAAAAGAGTTGTAGTTAGGAAACTAAATAGAACTAGAATCATCAGAGAAGTCAAGCTTAACTATCACAGATTAATGTTAGCTTGAAAATCACTAAAATATAAAATTTCCCAATTAAATATTGCTCAAAAATGATAATGGATGGTTTAAAAATCCCTAACATGTTTTATTTAAAACATTTTATGTTGGAAGAAGATTATACAACCCCAGGGATTTCTTGTGTTTTGCCTCCCAGGATTTCCCCACACCCATTCTCCTGCTCCTTGCAGATACAACCACTGTTGTCAATTTTTGTGCCACACAGATGGTTTTTACTTATTTTGCATGATTTTTATTCATTTTACACGAACATGTGTATATTCTGCTATATTCTGACTCTTGTTATACTATATTATTCTATGTTATTAGACTCTATTATTCTCTTACCTCTAACCTCAAATTAAATTTATGAGTGTATTTACATTATCACGAGCTTATGGCATATAACACAGATGTTGCCATTAATAACACCTGAATTAATAGTCCATTTTAAGCATAACCAAGGCCAATGGTTAGAAGTGCATCTTTCCAGACTTTCCCACATGTTTTTATGCATGTATGAATGTTCAGTATATTTATTTGACACAGTATTTCCAAAAACGTACAGTTGATATATATATGTATATATATATGTATATATATATATATATATATCAGTTGATATATATGTATTTGATATATATGTATCATATATATACATATATATCAAATACATATACATATATTGATATACATGTATATATATATATATCATATATATATACATATATATCAAATATATATACATATATATAATTGGATTATTGTGTAGGAACTTGTTTTTCATATTACTTCATATTTTTCAACTAGTATGTTTAACTTTTGTTTGTTACTTTCTACAAGAACTCTCTTTTCTGTTGGACATCAGCACTGTTTGCAGTTGGCATGTACTCTGAATCTCCTGGTGTGCTCCTTATGCATACTTGTCCTGTTCCTTCATAATGTTGAGCTGTGGGGTGTTTTTTTTTTCACATTTTTTAAAATCTCTAAATGGTGTTGCCAGTGTAAATTTTGAACTTCTTTTCCCACTCTTTTATTAAGCATGGATTCTTTTCTCATTCAATATAATCTGAATACATTTTTCCCTCTTCTCTTCCCAGTTCTTCCCCACCTCTCCTCCCATCTGGATCTACTCCCTTTAAGTCTCTCATTAGAAAAGAACAGGTGTCTAAGAGATAACAATAAAACATTGCAAAAATAAAATAGACCAAGATAAAGGAAAAACAATATTAAAATTGGACAAGACAGGCAATCAGAAAAATATTAAGTGTCCTAAGAAAAGGCACAAAAGTCAGCACTCACTTGTTCTTACATTCAGGAGTCCCATAAAAGTAGTAAATGGAAAGCTATTGTATGTCTGCAGAGGACCTGGTGAGAACCATACAAGCTTTGTGTTGCTGCTTCTTCACTCTCTGTGAGTTTATGTGAGCTTTGGTCAGTTATTTTAGAGCAGACGTCCTCAACCTTCCTAACACTGCAACCCTTTGACCCTTTAGTACAGTTCCCCATGCTGTGGTGACCTCCAACCTTAAAACTATTTTTGTTCTACTTCATGACTGTAATTTTGCTACTGTTATGGATCATAATAGAAATATCTGCATTTTCTGATGGTCTTAGGCAATCATGTTAAAGGCCATTCAATCCCCCCAAAGAGTAGCATCTGGAACCACTCTTTTAGAGGGTCTTGTTTTCCAGGTATTCTCCATCCTCTTTGGCTCTTACTCCCTCACTCTCTTCTACCTCCTCTCTCACAGGTACCCTGAGCTCCAAAGGGAGAGAATTGATGGAGACATCTCATTTAGGGCTGTGCGTTTCAAGGTCTAGTTCTGACTAGAGAAAAATCCTAAAGAACTGTGATCTCTTTCTGCTAGTGAAGACCCCCATACTCGAGAGACCCTTCCTCAAGTCTCAGGAAATCACAACCACCCAAAGATCACAAGAAACCATACCTGGATGCAATCAGCAGAGGCTTTATTAGGGAAGTTGGCCGGCAGTCAAATCACAAGCTCTCTCTCAAGAGCAAGGTTTGGCCTCGAGTGATGGATTAAGGGGTCTTTTAAAGAGGAAAACCAGAAACCAGGGGAGTGCAGAGGGGGTGAGGGGTTGCAAGGATACATAACATAAGAATAGTGAAACATTCCAGAGAAACCCACCCTGAATGGTTTACCATGTCACTGTGTCCCACCCTGTCATTTACCAACTATTTCAGATTAACTATCTTCACTTCTTCAGGCCATAGCCCCACCTAGGTGGCTTGCATGGTCAGGAGTGTGTCTTCCTGCCTTGGGCTTCTCCCACCCATAGGTGGGCCTACTGCCTGAGGCTTGAGGAATGTAATTCATCCAGCAAGTGTCCTGGGGTAGTGAAGGCCTGAAATCTTATTTTCAGTTCCGCGTTCTGGGACCTGCATTTTTCTGCCCAGGTCTAAGGGCAAAGAAATCTACACATATTTCATAAAATGGCCTTTATAAATTTTCACTCTACACTAGCTCATCTGATGCAGACCAAAACTCCAGGTTTTTTGTTTTTTAATTTTATATATCAATCCAGTCATTTACTCCAGGTTTCCTTTGGATAATCCTATAAATTAGTATCCTATGACCACAGCTCCTTAATTTTAAACAGCAAGCACACATTTTTTTTTTTAACATTGCAACAGAATGCAGAGATATGCCTGTCTCTATTAGTACAGACTATAAGATAGCTGGGTGGTACCTCATCCTGAAATTACTATTTCTACCACTCCTGGACCTAACATTGCTCTGTCCAAGGGTGACCTTGAACCCTGGAATCTGCCTCTTTCTGACAAGCTGGCTCATTAATGCAGCCGCCTCTGTATCTTTTGATTCCTGAAGATCCTTATACAATGTTGTATCCTTATTTTTTGCATGGATAAAAAATTCTAACTCATATTTTTAGAGTTTCTTTGTATAGCCTTGAAGGCTGTCCCAAATGTCTCAGCATTAACCATTTTGCTGAGACATTAGCCACATCTTCACCTTCTAGACTCACGCTCTCTCAGATTATCATGGAGTCATTAATGTTAACAGAGAAAATGTAAGGCCCCCACGAATGGAGGACCTCACCCCAATAACTGCAGGACACCAAACTTGATGTAATCAGCAAGAGGCATATTTTAATCAGTATACTGAGGTCAAGACCTATAGCCCACACAAGGGCAATGGGGTCTGACCCCAGGGCTTTGGAGACAGAGAGAATTTAAAGCCCAAAACCACAACTGGGGGGGGGGTCAACCACAACACAGGGGGAGTAAGGAAGGGCTATTGGAGAGCACCTGTGGAAAGTCCCAGCCCATTATTCAGTTTGTGACATTGTGCAAGGAACAGGCTATTCTCTAAGAGCCTATATGTAATCAGCCAAGTTCCTGGTATCCAGGATGTACGGGCACACTGAGAACTCCCAACTCAAACTCTCCTGGTATCCAGGGTGCACAACTCAAACTCTCCTGGTATCCAGGGTGCACAGGAATGCTAACTTGAACTCTCTAACCCTATTTAATCTATCTTATGATCAGTTTTTAGTTTCTGGTACCCATAGCACTTGGTCATGCTATCTTGAACTCCCAGCTCTGAACTCTATTTAATCTATCATCTATTTTGTCTTGTGGATAGCTAGTTTCCTAGGACCCAGAACGCAGAACAAGCTGATCTGCACTATTGACTCCATCTGTGGAAGGTTTAAAAATTTTTAACTCTTTCAAAGACATTTCTCACAGCAATGAGAAAAGATGTACAGTATTATACAAACAAGTGTATGTCAATGGCAGCTATCAACACTTGTGCAGGTCCACGTGGGTTGGCCCTACCCCAGGGGCAAGGACTATGCCAGTCTGTCCCCACCAATGGCATGCCAGACCAGGCACAAGCACACTAAAAGTACAATAGAAAATCACGCCCAGTTTATGTATACAAAATGGATGTGGAATAAAGGATAAATTTTACCTTTAGTCTTTATGTACTATCCCTGGCATTCCTTACAGTTATGTGCCTATTTCAAAATGTGGAATCATAAACATTATTGTCCCCAAGCATTTTGACAAAGGATGGCCTGTTTCTGTAAGAGTTTGGTCAAATAATGTTTGCCATATTGTTCACATCATGATGTATCCAGTGCCAATGGATAGTCAGACTAACCTAAGCCCCACTGGCACTTGAGTTTCCCAGCCTCTGATACACTGTCTATGGTGATTGTAGTTAGGCAAGCAGATGTTAGGTCTAACATAGGTAGGAACTGGTTGAGTCCAGGTGAGAGTCCTTGGGGAAAGCCCAAGTGGCAGGGGAGTCACCCTGTGTATAGCACCAGCATGTTTGCTGCCCGTGATAGTCTGCAGCTTCTTGACATTTAATACTCCTCCTCCCCCTCCTCCTTTTTCCCTCCTCCTCTTTCCTAATTTTTCTTTTCATGCTCCATATCACAATTCTTATCACCATGGAGAGTTTTAGGCTCTGGGAGGAGTAAGGAAATTATTTGTCATGTCACAGCACAGAGATTGGAAATAATAGGCCTGAGGTCACACACATCGTTGCATCCATTAGTATTTTTCTCAGATAGATATTCACTGTCTAAATCTCCAAACATAAACTATACATTATGTAAATATTAATGTGCTATTGATTATGTCTTAACCTTGCATATATGTACATACACATGTACATACACACACACACAAGATTTTGACTTGGTTTTGTTGTAACTGTATTATTATATTATTTTTATTCTATTCTTTCTCCTTGACTCTAGGATTATGTTATGCAAGTTGAATTTGGAGCAGTCTGACTTTACTTATATGTCTATTCCTGTGGTAAATAATTTTAAGAAGTGCCTGTGTCTTATGCAAGCAATAATATTTGTATTTTTATCTTATTTTTATCAGAATGAGATAATATGTTCTTAGTAGCTAATTACATATAATATTAATACTTTATTAATTAACTGCTTATTTTCAGTTATGATTTCTGACCCTGTTGTGCTTGGATGCATAATCTCACTCCTTTTCTGTGACTAAAGACCCATTTGTACTGCATCCCTTGGTGTCCTCACTGATTCCACTGACAGTGTAGCCATTGTCTGTGATGTAGGAGCTATTTATATGTTCAAATATACCTCCATTATTTTTCTATTTGCATATGAGATTAAATGAAGTGTTTTTAATGTGCATTCACAGGAAAGTGAAATGATGGTTAGAGTCCGAGACTGTTGCAGGGTAAATAGCCTGTATTGCCTAGAGCAAACACCTTTCTCAGAAGGGTTTTTAGAAAATTGCCACAGACAGACAAAATGACCACTCTCAAGAGAAAGTCTACTCTACCTGGGAAAACACAGGAAAGAAAATTTACAGACACAAATTGTTTATAAGTAACAAGTTTCAATCTTAAGTCATGCAGAAATAAATCATCTGTAACAATATCAACCAACCAGAAGCCCCAAGGCTTCTAGGGACTAAACCACCAACCAAAGAGTACACAGGGGATAACCATAGCTCCAGCTGGATGTGTAGCAGAGATATGATGCCTTATCAGAGATAAGATGCCTTATCTGGCATCACTGGGAGGGGAGCCCTTTGGTCCTGTTGAGACTTGATGACCCAGGATAGAGGAATGCTAGGACACTGAGGCAGGAGTGGGTAGGCAGTGGGGGAGTACCCTCATAAAGCCCAGGGGAAGGAGGAGGGGATAGGGGCTTGTGGAGGGGAAGGGGGATAACATTTGAAATGTAAATAAATAAAATAACCAATAAAAAATAAAAAGAAAGAACAAAAGATAATAAATCTACCCCCATACCACCCTCCAAAAAGAAAGAAAATCTGTCCAGTACTAGGAACTACTTTATTTCTTATTTAATGGAATAACTAAGAAGCCGACATAGTCTTGGCTGTTAGCAGGACGAAGGCAAAATTAGTGAAGAGAGGGGCATACAGCAAGAAGCACAGCTTTGGAGATTTAGACTGCAGCAAGGTGCTATTGAGTTTTTCTCAAGACTAAGGAAAAACTGAGCTACAGCTATTTTATCCTTCCAGTAGGAAACAAGGGTTCATGTAAAATAAAGTTTAATTAATTTCTTATCTATCATCTGTCTGTCTATCTATCTATCTATCTATCTATCTATCTATCTATCTATCTATCATATAAAAGCATTTAACTGAGGGCTTGCTCACAGTTTCAAAGAGTAAGTCTGTGATCATCATAGCAGAGAGTGTGGCACTAGTGCCACAGCCCCTACAGCAAGGCCACAATTAATCCTTATCAAACAGTTCCATCATGTAGGGGCCAAGCACTCAAATATAGGAGAGACAGGCCACTGATGGAGGGCACCAACTACTCAATAATCGCAAAATTTATTACAGTTCCTTTCATAGCATAAGGAGTCAAAGAATCTTTTATTTTAATAGATTTTTCTATCCACTCAAAAACAGAGTTCCCCTTAACAAATCAAAACAAGGCAGAGCTCTCCTCGTTTGCATTAAGTATTCAAGAGCATGTAAACTATGCTTACTATAGAAACTTTCCTGAAAACATTTTCACATGTTAGTCTTTTGAGTACTTTTGAAGAGACCTACAATTGAGCTCCTCTTTCAGTTTGAGGGCTGATTCAAACAAGAAATGCTAAGAAAAGGTCAAGGAATATTTTAATACAAATATGTCAATGATGATAGTATTTTGGCAGCAATTGTAACATACCTACTTAGCAAAACTGATCAGTGTCACTCCAGGTTCCTTGATTGCCTTAGCCATGATCTCCTTAGCCATGTGATTTCAGAATCAGCCATGAGACATTCCCCAACAGGATGAAAATGCAATCAGAAACTGTCTAGTTTCTCTCATAGCTTTTATGTTGCTATTGAACGAGTGAGTACGTGTTGTCTGGCTAGCTAGTATTGTATGTAGCATCTTGGGTCTGCAACTGGGTAAGAGCATTGATTGCTTTCCTCAGTCCCAGGGAGGAAGCTTTCAGATCAGTTCCTGGGTCCTGCAACCAAAGTGTGTGTTATCTTCAGCAATAGAATTTTACCATCGATCTGTGATGAACAACCAAAAGCAGTGACAGTAGCCTGTGTACCACATAGAGTTTCATTCAGGTGTTAAGAAACCAAATAGAGTTTCATTCAGGTGTTAAGAAAAAATAGGACCATAAGATTTGCAAGAAAATGGATGGAATTGACCAATATTCTAATAAGTAGGAAAACCCAGTACCTGAACAAATGCTGCGTGTTCTCTGACTCATGTGTATCCTAGCGTTGAAGTTTTAGATTCACATATTTAATATGCAATGTCCATAAAGGGCAGCAAGCTAGAAAAGGCGTATGATATGAAGAAGGGAAAAGGTCATAGGGGACAGGGTAGTAGAACACATGTGAAGTTAGAAAGGACCCATGATACGCAGAAGGGAATAGGTCTTAGGGGACAGGTAGTAGAACACATGTGAAGGTAGAAAGGGAAAGATTTGGCAGCATTGTTGTGGAGTAGAGATGGGCAAGAGGACAGGATGGGGAGTATTCAATTACTTTGTATGGATTTTGGCTTCATTTCTGTTGCTGTGATAAAATATTTGTATGAATTAAAAATGCTTAGTGGAAAATGGTATTATTTTTAGTACATGGATCTAGGTTTCAGTCCAAATGAGAGCCAACTATGCTATATGGGGTAAAAAGCAGTACCAGGGCAGAAAGTTTGAATGCATATGCTACTGTAAGACCTGAGTGACACTCTCTACAGTGAAAGCTTGCCAGCAGCTCTCTGCTCTTCATGCCAGTGGAAGCAGAGCATTCTGTATCTGATACTGACCACAAGCCAGCCTCAGGTAGAGAAGTCTGGTTTTGTTTCATTAGCTGGTGACATTAGCAAGTTACCTTTCTTTGCACTATAAAATGCCTGTAGCATTACTACTTACTTCTAGAATTTTAACAAAAAAAAAAGATATCATATCTGAGAAGTCCTTTTGCATCAAACTAGTGAATTATAGCAGCCACTTTCCTATCCCCCTCCTTACACTGTTGGTAGCCGGCACCCAGGTGCTCCGTCCTCAATACTGTCATAATTGCTTGGGGTTTCTGATTTGTTCATTAGTGCTGCTCGTGATTATGACCACGTCTTTCCTTCTGCTCATAGTCTTTTCCCTCACCTAACTATTCTGTACCTCTTCCCTATATCCTGGGTGATTGAGTTTCTTTTGTCAGCAGTCTGATTATCCCTAAGCTTCCTGTGCTAGACACTATGGCTAAGAATTTGCTCCAGTTGATTTTTCACAAGTGCATATTTTAGTGCCTGGCTTGCCAGTGTCTGTGGTCTGTGTTTCTGTTAAGTTGTGTAGATCACCCATTGAGCCACATGGTACTAAGCATGGCTGTGTTTAATTATAATGACCTTGTGTTTCCCAAACTAGTACTCTTTTTTTAGTAGATTAAATATTTGTGATACTCTTGAAACTTTTAATTCATAGTAAGATTTTAATACAAATTTGTAAATTATTTTTCTATTTCCTTAAATCTTGAATTTTGGCATCCTGTTATTTTTGCATAATTTCATTCTTTGTTTTGAAAAGCTGTATTTTGCTTAGCTAGGTCCTGGTCAATATTGATTTTTACTGACTTGCTTTTTTTGTTTAAACTATTTTCAGGCTGCTAAATTGGCTACCACAGTGCAACCCTCGGGGTCCCAATGGGGGACTCAGGATCAAGACGATGTACCCTCGTCTCCCGGTTGCCAATATTTAGGAAAAGTATTAGCAGAAGACATGATTCTCTCCCTTCTTCACCCTCTTCCGGTAACACTGCTGGTGTGCACAGTTCCTCTCCTTCCAGCACTAACTCCAGCTCAGGGAGCACGGGGAAACGCAGGAGCATATTCCGTGCTCCTTCTATCAGTTTCCACTATAAGAAGGGGAGTGAACCCAAGCCAGAACCCACTGACCAGAACCTTAGTATTTCCAATGGTGCTCAACCCAGTCACAGCAATATGCAGAAACTAAGTTTGGAGGAACAGGTCAAAACCAGGGGAAGACATTCTGTGGGTTTTAGTAGCTCACGAAGTAAGAAGATAACAAGATCTTTGACAGAAGATTTTGAAAGGGAAAAGGAGCCTTCAAGTAATAAGAACGTCTTTATAAATTGTCTAAGTTCTGGCAGAAGTGAAGGGGACGATTCTGGATTCACAGAAGAAAAAAGTCGTCGTTCTATTAAACAGTCAACAAAGAAGCTACTCCCCAAATCCTTTTCATCTCACTCTAAATTTTCTAAGTCAGTTCCTCAGAGCCAATCCACATCATTGGTACAGCATCCAGAATTCTCGCTGGCAATTGCACAATACCCAGAGCAGGAACCCGCCTTAGGAAGACCTTCCCCATCTTGCTCTGTGGATGTAACAGAGCGTGCAGGAAGTTCCTTACATTCGCCTCTGCTTTCTGCTGACCTGACAACAGCTCAGACCCCTTCAGAATTCTTGGTCTTGACTGAAGATTCTTTGTCTGAGGCAGATGCCTTTCCTAAAAGTGGAAGTGCGGCATCACACTGCGACAACTTTGGCCACAATGATGCTACCTCTCAGCCCACTTCCAGTCTCACTGTTGTCACAAAGTCAAAGATGGAATTTGTGGGGACTGCACCCGGTGTGACGATGTCTCCAGGGAGGTACAGGCTAGAAGGTCGGTGTAGCACTGAATTGCATTCCTCACCAGAGACTCCTGCTGCTAACCAGAGGGAAGTGTTACTACAAAGCATTGAGCCCCCTGTTAGAAATGCTAGTGACCCAGAGACCCACTTACCAGCTGATAATCAAAGAGTAGAGAACCCCTTGGCACAGGCTGGTGAACCAATGCTGAGGACCAGCTCCCCCAGGACACTGGGCTCCTATGACCAGCAAAAGGTACTGGCTGAACGCCTGAAAGGGATCTACCCTGCTTCGGATTCAAGGGTAATCCCTTCCTCTGGAGATCATCATGTTTTTAACAAAACATCTTATGGATATGAAGCAAGTGCTACCAAAGGTATGTAGACTTTCCTCATGCAAACATTATGTAAATTAATTTTCATTTTATTTGAAAAATTATTTTTACTCCTTATCTTGAGTGGAAGGCACGTTTCCTATCTACTTATAATTTCTGTGAAATGCTTCCTTGGTTTTAGATTTCTGTCAGCTATGATGAAAATGTAAGTCTGTGTGACTCATTTTTCTTAGCTGTATTATTTCTGCTATTCTGAGCAGAAATCAAGGTGGAGGAAAAGAAACTCTACTTGGAATGTGACTGAAGAAGTATTGGTACTTTCTAGCTAAAGGCATGCCAGGCAAAATCTTCAGGAAGGAAGTGTGTGAGAATTCAATTCTGCTTCCTGTGTTAACAAAACCCAATGCTTTCTCAATGCTGAAAAAGATGCACATGTATCCAGAGATAATGTATGCTGTTTATAAACATTAACTAAAATGATTTTTTCCTGTTGTTATAATTGCAAACTCTTCCTTAAGCAAGAGGACTGGGACTCAGGGAAGATACACACACACACACACACACACACACACACACACACACACACACAGAGACACACACACACAGACACACACACACACACACACACATAGAAGCAGATGATCAATGGCTGGGTGGGGACTGCTGGGCTCCTTGTGTTTAAGATGTTGCAGATCTAAAATCAAGCTATTGTATAGCACAGGCAGGTGGAGGTTATCTTGATACAAAATTTAGACTCTTAGTAGTTATATTTCAGGAATGATCTAAAATATCAATAAAATTAAAAGTAAATCAAATGACATCATATCAAAAATCACATGTCCCTTCAGAACACACCAGTTTTATATTCTAAATACATGAATTTGTTTTGAGCATATCTGATGTAGGACTTCATACTTTTGTTTGATAATTCTGAAACAAACTGCTGCTTGGTAGCTCAGGCTGACGCTAACTCCCCATGAAGAGGATGATGGCCTTGAACCAGCACCACTCTTCTTGCCTCAGATTCCTGAGTGATGGTACACAGACAGATTTGCTTTTGTGGCTGCTGTGAGTCTTCAAAGGGGAGGAAGCAAATTTTTACTATAAACTCAGAACTTTTTTCTGAGTTAGAGACCTTTTGAATCATTCTAGGGTTTTTCATTATCTTAAAATGGTATATTAAGAATTCCATTTAGGCATTGATATTCATTTTTCATTATTTGTCTTGCAAAAGTGCTTGCCAGTAGCCTCAGTCCATATCGAGAAGGAAGATGTATAGAGCGGCGACTGCGGTCCTCGTCTGAAGGGACAGCAGGGAGCGGCAGAATGGTCGTAAAGCCGAAGGATGGGCATGTGGAAGCCAGCAGCTTGAGAAAGCACAGAACGGGGTCCTCCTCTTCCAAAATGAACAGTCTGGTGAGTCCGCACATCCATCTGCAGATAATGAGAAACACTCTGTGTGCTTGGCATGTTCACATCTCTTGCAGAAAAAACACAAGGTGAATGGAGAAGGAACACAGGGTGAATAGAAAATTGGTTTCCATGCTCGATGTTGCCAATCAGAGTGGCTAAGTTTTCGCTTGAGAGTCTCATGGAGTAATACAGATAACAGCTTGCTAGACAGCAGCTCTCCCTTGTTTTGGGAGAAGTTGTCTCATTTCTGTTTTAAAGCACCATCCTAGGATAGGAATGCTAAGCCTCAGAAGTCGTGTTTCATACGCACCTCTGCTCCATGAACACTTTACTTAGCAGCCTTACGTTATGGGCACCTTAGGGTCCTTAGCAGTTGCACTGAGGGTCTTCTCTCAGGGAGAGCAAGCCCCGGGAGACTCTGCAAAATCCCCACTTGAGACTTGAACATATTCTTTGGACAAGTGCTTGTAGGCCAAAGATTTGTGTATGGGTGCGCAGGCCTGAGCTTGCACATGCGGGATACATGTCAGCTATCTTACAATATAAAATGTAGCCAAACACGAGGAATGGGCTCAGGAGGCCTCAGGTGGGTTTGTAATTTTAGAGTTTATGCTGCTCGTTTTTGCACAGTTGCATGTTTTTACAGCAGTGTATTTAATCCCCATTATTTAACACTGCTACCTTACCGTTAGACACCTACCTACTACTTATTGACCCATGGATATAGATTAACTGCTTCAAATAACCCTTGACAATGACTGTTTAATGGCACCGTAGCTTCAATTTAAAATACTACCATCCGCATCTACTGTGTTGTAAGAAGCCTTAGATCCTAAAGTCACACAGGGCTCTAGAGATGCCTCTGAGCTTGGTGGAAGAAGTTTTGGTCACTGCTTAGAGAGGAGAAAACATTCCTTAATCTTGGAGAAAATCAGAAATCACAGAATGACAAATGGCAATGGGACTTCTGGTCCCATTGATCCCAAACTGACCATGTGTTTGCATTTGAGCTCATGCACAGAGGAAGCTAAGTGCGCAGATGCAAGAAGCTAACACTGCTCATCCTTTTCTCTTGAGTATTAAAAGTACAGCATGCATTTTGCAGTTGTCCTTAAAACAAGAGAACATGCTTATGATGCTTTTAAGACAGTGGTTCTCAACATTTCTAATGCCGACACCCTGTAATACAGTTCCTCATGTGGTATGCACCCTCAAACATAAAAGTATTGCTGCTACTTGATAACGGTAATTTTGCCAGTGTTATAAATTGTAATGTAAATAACTGCATTTTCCCATGGTTTTCAGCAACTCCTTGTGAAAAGGTTGTCAGACCCTCCTAAAAGGGTTGTGACCCACAGGGTTAGAACCGCTGTTTTAAATAATGGTGGATTGAGGCTGATTGTTTGGAAACATTTTCCTCTGGGAAAGTTGCATTGTTTCTTCATGGAGCGGTAGTTATAGAAATAACTTTTCAATCCACTTAAAAGTTGGCGTTTGAATTATTTTATATCTGAAATTTTATTCTTCCCATAATTCTTCTAAATAAATTCCCCCATAGTATCAATGAACCCCTGTTTCTGATTCTTTTATTATATCTAGAACTTTAAAACAGGGATTTTGTTCTCTTGCAGCAATGCATTTCAACACATATCTACGCAGTACTAGAAAGTGGCCACGAGATGGCAGAAAACCACCATTTTTTGTTGAAACACTTCAGCCTTGGAAATTTGGGGATGCTACTAAGAGTTGGCTGGATTTGCAGATGCTATTTGTTGAAACAAATACCAGCACTTTTGAAGTTTTAGAGATGACTTAACAGAAATTACCTTATGAATTCAGTTTTCCTTTACATCAGTTTCCAGTTTCAATTTGCATTTTTGTTTTGTGGATTAATTTAAAATATGCTCCATACATCTTTAACATACAGCAATCAAAGGAAGAAATTCTATGATGTTTTAAGCAATTCTAAATGGGTTAATACAGGATGTGGTGAAGAAATGATTTCTAATAATGCTGATGAATTCAAGGTGCAGCTTCTGACTGTGCGGTTGTACAGTCACAGGGGTGGAACCCTGTGAACTCATTCACATTTTGGCATTTAAACTATTACCCAAATACTCAAATGTCCTTTTTACACCCTGTTGTTGATGCTGCAAACGTGATAAGGAAGGCAGATTATGACTTACTTCGTCAAAATCATTCACATGGGATTTCTGGCTTTTAGGAGATGTCCAAGGTCACACCCATAGTTCAGGGTCACATCAACACAACCCACAAGAAACACAGGAGAAGGCCAGCCATTTCTGGTTCTTCCTCTATAAGTTGCTAGCTTAGAATATGTGCTCTCAGTCAGGTGCTTGTGGAAGACTAGAGCTCACCTATTTAGTCCCCTTTAGAAGCTCTTTGTTTTTGCTTTGCCTTGGGGAATGAGCCATTTTCATTTAGAAGCTGTCATCATTCACTTATAGTTTTTGTAGGATGGTCATGACTTAACTCACTTCGTGTTAAATGGTGGAAAGATCGGGTTGAGTGAGAGATCTGTAGAGCTTGAGTCGCCCTGGCTTGTCATGCACTTCACCCAAAGCTGTGCCTAGCTGCTAGTTCATTCCCTCAGTGATTATTACTAAAGCGTACAAATGCAGTATTAAACGGTACTTATTAAAAACTCCATTAAGAGCAGTATGCATTCCTGTTTTTCTCTATTACTAAAGGAACATCAAGGTAGTTATAAAGATAAAGAAAAAAACCTTGTCTTTGATTCCATTGCATTAGTTCAGTTTTGTTGTTAATAATGGAATACCGAGACCCCGTAAGTTATACAAGGGAGTTGAACTTTGGGTACGGTTCTGGTCCAACATTGATGTCTGTGACTGGTCTATGGCATTCTTGTTGGCAGAGTCCCAGGTGCATCATATGGGAAGAGACAGCAATTGTATGAAAGAATTTTCCAAATCACATCTAATACAGACCCATTGCCAAGAAAAAAACATTCATCTGCTAATTAATTCATTCATGAGGGCAAAAGCCTAGTTAGACACATCTCTCATTATATTTAGTTTGCATATAATTTTAGTGTGAGTCCTCAGGGGGCACAAACTTTACTTAATCAACACTCCAGCACTGCAAGAGATCTTTGGTAGCTTTCTGTCACTTAGATGGAGATATTAGAAGACCAGGGTTGATTGCTTTTTACTCTTCAAGGTTTTCTGTTTAAAAATAATTTTTTTCACATATTTAATTTTATGGGTATGAATGTTTTCCCTTCATGTATATATGTGTACCACATGTGTGTGTGGTGTGTTTAGAGGCAAAAAGTTGGTATCAAATCCCCTGGAACTGCAGTTAGAAATGGTTGTGACCTTCCATGTGGGTGCTGGGAACCAACACAGGTCTTCTACAAGGGCAGCCAGTGCTCTTAATCTCTGAGACATCTTTCCAGCCCAATAATTTTAGTTTTAATTGGTCAAATTTGTTTTTCTCTTTCTCAAGATAAGAACTGCTATATACCTTGTACAGTTGCCCCATTAGTTGGCACAGTCTCACAGCAAGAGATACTGAAGGTTGAGGGATTCTGGATCTGTTACAAGTGTCTGGCTATCTGAATAGATGCATATTTGATAAATAAGAATTGATGCTTCTTAAAATAACAGCAATTTCTCAAAAGATTGTTTTCGAAACCTGAAGGCTTAACATTTTTCCTAAACAATTTAAAGGTTGTTTTTTTTTTGTTTATTTAAAAATTATGTTTCTATTGAAACAAATACAACAAATTAACTTTAATATGAAAGATAAATTTCCAATTCTTAGGCCTGTAAATGTATTAATAATAAACAACAGAATCCAACATAAAGCATCCTGGAATTTAGAGAAAATCAAAATATTTAATATATTTCTACTTGTAGATAATTTTACAATTGGAGAAATTATT